>NW_024582543.1:203403-224465 GCF_018398535.1 Haplochromis burtoni
ATCTATCTATCTATCGATCGATCGATCGATCGATGTATATATATCTATATATCTATCTATCTATCTATATATATATATCTAGATATATCTATATCTAGATATAGATATAGATAGATATAGATATAGATATATCTATATCATATATCATATCTATATCTATATATCTATATCATCTATATATCTATAGATATATAGAGCAGGGCGATATGGCCAAAAATATTTATCACGATATATATTTGAAAATTTGCGATAACGATATAACTGACGATATAATTGATGCGAGACAAAATACAACTCCACAACATTACTAGCGCAAAAAGACAACCTTCCATTTATTTTCACTTAAACAAGAAGCTGGTTTTTATGTACATTAAAGCTTTATAAAAATGTAACAGTGCAAATGCAAATTCCTTGCTGAAAGTTTAACCAAAAGGCATTTCCAGTAGAAATGGGCTGACATATCCTGAGCATAACCATGTATAATATCCACTGAAGTTAAAAAGAGGTGCTTTGCAACATTAAACTGCAGTGTGCAGTACGTATTTTTCGACCATAAGGTGCACGGGATTATAAGGCACATTAAGCGAAACAAAGCAGTCAGATAAATCAAACTTTATTAAACTCATTCTTCTTGCTTCCTCCACTTCTGTACCATTGATTCATTAATGTTGAATTCTCTGGCAGCTGCTCTATTCCCATGTTGTTGCAGTATATTAATGACTAACCTCGTATTGTGGATGGATTATCTCAGTTGTTCTCCTGACTGAAGTTTGGTCCGTTTACAGCATCCTGCCATGCGATTGCATTTGTCTCTAACCATGAGGAACTTCACGTTAACTTTTATAAGTGGAAAAGGTTAGTGTTCTCCTCCAGCTTCACTGTTTATGTTATGCTAACATAGCTGTGTCGCTAGCGATCACGTAGCACATCATTATATACCAGCTAGCCCAACTTCAGTAACCCTACAAACGTCACTGCTGTTTAGTTTCCTGTCTTCATTTATGTTGGAAGTGATAGCAGAGCTGTACGTTTGATTTTTTTCAGAAATCTCTCAGTCAGAACATGCAATATCATGCTTAGGTAACTAGCGAAACTAGCGAGCTAACTTCCGCTAGCTTCCTGCTAACTTCTAACTCCGTTAAATGTAATAACTTTTGTTTTCATGGATGCCTGGAAGTTAAACTTATAGTTACACCTGGTAAAGCAGCAATGCTGATCGTTTTATTAAAGATGAAAGAATTTAGACAGTTTTTAACTCTCAGTGATGCTGCAGTGTTGTTTGACCTGAAGCATACGGAGTTTAGGACCCAGATTACTCCCAGATTTAAGAGCATCTTAGTCCGACAAATACGACAATAACGACGGCCGCTTGCATGTTCTGCAAAAAAATGTGCTTTGTCGTGTATCTGACGGACAAACACCAAACCAGTTCCACATCACTGAAGTTGCACCATTTTTACAAACCAATTCTGGTTCATCTGTTTCACTCACACCAATGTGGCGAGCTCAGACAACGAGGAGACGGAGGTGTCGTTTGGTCTTGCTTCCCGTGAGCTAGCCAGGGAGCACAGCCGTTTATTGACATCTGCAGAAGAACACTGCCGCTAGCTAACTGCTCAGCGCGGCAACCGCACAACAACAACAACAACACACAGGGCGCCCTCTGACCCCGGAAGGACACACCGTCGCAGCGAGAGGGCGTCACCCGTCACTATGGCAACATAAACAAAACATAACTGTACAAACAGAACCCCGAACAGCCCTGACCCGCTACATAGCCCCCACCTAAGGGGTCAGTCGTCCCCGACGACCCCATTCCCCACACAAAGTCCTGCAAATGTCCAGGTGCCTTCTTTTGGCGCACCGGCCGGTCACGACCGGCGGGGGAAAAGTCACTCGGGTCAGAACATGGGGTGCCACCATCATCCCACTTCTGACACCAATGTGGCGAGCTCAGACAACGAGGAGACGGAGGTGTCGTTTGGTCTTGCTTCCCGTGAGCTAGCCAGGGAGCACAGCCGTTTATTGACATCTGCAGAAGAACACTGCCGCTAGCTAACTGCTCAGCGCGGCAACCGCACAGCAACAACAACAACACACAGGGCGCCCTCTGACCCCGGAAGGACACACCGTCGCAGCGAGAGGGCGTCACCCGTCACTATGGCAACATAAACAAAACATAACTGTACAAACAGAACCCCGAACAGCCCTGACCCGCTACAATATGCTGCTGAGAATATAGCCCAGAAGAAGCGTATAGTATAGCTTTTATTTTGGAAAGAGCCATTTCTCTGTAATAAACTCTCTTTTCCAAAGATGAGTGATTCCTCAATCAGATACAGGGCTCGCAAAATCGCTAGCCCGACGTCCCGGGGCTAGCGATTTTTCCAGTCGGGCTACCAAAATCTATCTCTGCCCTGCCCGTCGGGCTATTGTAGGAAGGAAAAATATATGTCAATGCTTTTGCATTCTTTCGGAAATGTAGCTGGGTAATTATGTCATTGGCATCGGTGAGCCACTGTCAATATGTGACATATTGAAATCGCGTTTGAATTTGCGCTTGTTTTTTGCTTTCACTTTGCAATGCGCGAACTGTGTATAGAGAGCGACAGCACTGATCTGTGAGTGATGATAATTTGCGCACCAATTCCTCTGACATCGTCTTATCAATCGTTAGCTTACTATGCAAACATGACAAGTGAAATCTCCGCAAGCTTAAACATGTGAGAGGTTGATCGCGCAGAGAATCGCTGACCGTTATGTGTGTGTGTGTGTAAAAGCAGCAGGATATATATTTTAGTTCTGCTGAGCCAAATAAGACAGGTCAGGGTGAAGAAGTGACAGCCAAAGAAAAGCTTACCACAAAACGGAAAAGTTATGACAAATCAGACTATAAGGCAAAAAGAAAGTGCAGCTTTATGGTTTCATGGACAAAAGAATTTCTGTGGCTGCAATATGACGAGCTATATAACCGGGGCTGCACATAAGTGGTCCGCAGGTGCGCATTCGCTGTCAAAAAAAAAAAAAAAAACGCGCACAAGATATGAAGTTGCAACGCGTGTTTGCATACATAAGATTTTCTGGAGGAGGACAGACATTTGTTTAAAACTCTTAAAGATGTCGAAGAAGCTCCTTTAAGCAATTACTTTGGTGTTCCTCCACCTCCAAAAAATGTCAGAAGGAGTCCGAACCACAAAAGAAGCGCGTATTCTCGGAAAAGTGGTTGCAGGAGGTGAGCTGGCTTCAAACAAATGATGAACGCACAGAGATGTGGTGCGGAATGTGCCGTGAAAATCCCACTCTAGCGGACAAAAACAGTGCTTTTTATATGGACGCAAACGCGCGTTGCAACTTCTTATCTGGTGCGCGTCTTTTATTTTGACAGCGAATGCGCACATGCGGACCACTTATGTGCACCCGTGTAAATAACATAATGTTCTGCCGGGTGTGTTGTTGGTTTTCTCTCGATTTCTGAGTCGACAAGCGCCTTTGTTACTGGGACCAGTCATTTTAAGAAAGGCCCCCATTAGAACCCATGAGAAATGCAAGAAATGCATTATTGCTCAGTCTGCAATATCTTTCCCAGAACAAACACCAATTGCAAATAACATACTAAAAATAAACCTGAAAAATCTGTTTAGAACAGCGTACTATGTTGCAAAGAGTGAACTACCACTGGCAAAATTTAGCAGTCTTTGCAAACTTCAAAAAGCAAATGGCCTCGATCTTGGTTCCACTTGTCTCTTACCCGTGACTTCAGTGGAAATTTCAAATTCAGGATCTGACACAGACTGATTCATGTCCTACACAGTTCTTACAAGTTCATAGAAATTTCTGTTCAATTAGAACCAAGTATTTGAGTTGATGATTGTAATTTTTATACAATGTTGTAATTTGTTTTTCAACAATTTTTTGATTAATGTTTTGTTTCCTTTACAATATTATACTTTAATGTATAATATTGTAAAGGAAACAAAACAGGAAACAAAACATCAATCAAAAAATTGCTCTCTTTTTTATTCGGGCTACTTACATTTATTTTGGGCTACCAAAAACTGAAGAGTCCCTGCCCGAAGGGCTACCAGGGATTTTGAAATTTTGAGAGCCCTGAGATATATTTATTTTTTTAATTACTTTTGTTTCAGCAACATTAAATTTAAAAACTGTACTTTTGAGTTAAAATATATATTTATAATTTTAATAAATGACAAATTAAAAAGGCATGAACATTTTTTTTGTATCGAAAAAATATCGAACCGTGACACCAAAGTATCGAACCGAACCGTGAATTTTGTGTATCGTTGCACCCCATTATTATAAAAATTAGATTTATATATATATATATAATATATACATACTATATAATATATATATATATATATATATAATATTATGATATATATATATATATATATTACACACACCACCAGATTAGAGATGGCACGATACCACTTTTTTATGTCCGATACCGATATCATAAATTTGGATATCTGCCGATACCGATATGAATCCGATATAGTGTTTTTTAATCAATAAAACTGTTTTTTAATATCTTGCTGCATTTTGTATAAGTTCATACTCAAGTTTAAATAAACAACAACACTAAAGCTATTCTGTTATACCTGTATGTAAAAAATACACTGCACCCAAAATATTTCATAGTTCAGCAATACTGATCAATCTAATAAACTTAAACCTACTCCATCCTCCCTATTCTGGTATTTTAAAGAGTACTTAGCAGAAATATTAAGCAACCTAACTAATAGGGTTGCAAACTCCCAGCAAAAAAAAAAGAAAAAAAAATAGGGAACCACCCCCCAACCTCCACCTCATGATGCTTAATCGACGTAATCAACTTTAATTTGATGCAGTGTGGAAAAAATGCACAGAAATAAATTATTTTTCAAGAATAATTAAATAGATTCAACATCTTTCTTCAACAGAACTGCAGACTGCACAGATGGTATCTTCCCAAAGGAAAAAGTAGCTTATAGGGTATATTAGACTTAACAGTTACTATATACAGTAATGGACTTCTATATATTTTACATCAGATTAAAACTTTGGGTGTAAGATTCAGATAATTATTTATTAAAAGCTAGACATTTTAAATGAGAATAAGAAAGAAAAGTATGTCTTTGTGCCCCCTTTTCCCTGTTAATGCCCTATCGGCCCCCCTGGCTAAACTTTGCTAGATCCGCCCCTGCACAGTTACCAGCCGTCAGCTACGTAGAAAAAGATCCTGGTGTAGAAAGTAATATTAAATAAATTCTAACAACAGCTTATCAAGCTTAAACGTGCTGCTGTTGTTCAGCCGCTGGTTTCCTCTTTCTGGTGCAAAGTGGGCCAAAAACAAAAAGAGAGACGGACTCGCGACAGAAAAGCGATCAGCTGATCATTAATCAGTTTCACTGATTGAAGTAGCAGCGAGAGAGAGAGGCAGTCGCTCCATATATCGGTTGTTAAGCTTAACGTGGGAATGCTTTACAAACATTCAGAGATGAACTTACACACTTGCTTTACTTCTCTCTGGGATAACTTCCTCGGAGATGAAATGCTGGTTTGGTAGCGAGGCTACAAATACACACAGCCGCTCTATCACGTGAGCACACTGCTCCACGTGCTACGGTTATGAGCCGAGTTACGCCGTGTCGCAAGTTTTGTGAGGTGCTTTTTTGATATTTAATGGATCGGATTACATTTTTTATTTCTCTCCGATATCCGATCCAGTAATTTACGTCAGTATCGGACCGATACCGATACGTAATATCGGATCGGTCCATCTCTAATATATATATGGATTTTTTTAGTTGCTGTTTTTGTAACGTTATAAAAAAATGAAAGGTGGTAGATTGGCCAGATGCTGGCACATGTGTACAAATAACTCTGGTGTTTGGTGGCTGCTATGGCAGAGCTTCCACAGAGGCCAGCACGTGGATGAGAGAAAGTGGAGGCAGGAGGAGGAGAGACCCGTTTCTGACACAAGTCCCGTCTCTCTTGTTTGTTTATCGCCCACTTTGCGCCAGAAAGAGGAAACCAGTATGTGCGCTAAACAACAGCAGCACGTTTAAGCTTGATCAGCTGTTGTTAGAATTTATTTAATATTAATTTCTAGTATCAGCTGATGTTTGCTGGAGCCACAGCTGTAAAGCTGCTGGTCATGATTCGGTTTGGATATGTGGTGAGAGGGAAACATGAAGATGAAACCAGGAGATGTCCTTACTGAATCATCAGAGCTGAACAGGTGATGGAGAAACAGGTTTACCTTTTAGGTGACATGAATGAGTTGAAGGGAAGTTATGAACTGTTTCTGAGAGACAAATAACACCAGGATCCTTTTTTACGTAGCTGACAGCTGGTAACTGTGCAGGGGCGGGTCTAGCAAAGTGTTGCCAGGGGGCCAGGTAGGGCATTAACAGGGAAAGGGGGGCACAAAGAAATACTTTTCTTTCTTATTCTCATTTAAAATGTCTAGCTTTTAATAAATAATTATCTGAATCTTACAACCAAAGTTTATCTGATGTAAAATGTATAGAAATCATACATATACCAACAAGACTGTACATCACTGTCACAACAGCGTTCGTTTTCATTCAAAGGTTTTATGGCTTTTCCTGTAATACCTGGTGGGCCAGTCTTTAGTCAAAATGCCCGGCCCGATTTTTTGTCCCAGTCCAGTCCTGCTGTCCTATGAATAATCTTTGTGTGTTTTCCTCCCTTAAGCATGGCTTCTTGTCAGCTGCCATTCCACTGAGACCATTCCTGATGAGGCTTCAGTGAACAGTAGATGGATCAGCTGAAGGCCCAGATGCATCTCTCACCTCCTGTGTCAGTTCTTTGCTATATTTTTTCATTATTTCTTAAGGACAACTTTGTCTGTGCAAGATAGTTTTTTTTAAGGCCTGACACTTATTAGTGTGTCCTTATCTATCCAGTTTCCTCAATCTCTTAAGGACACACTGCACCAGCACTCTCTGGTAATATATATGGCACGTTTTCAGCTAATAGCTCTTTGGGAATCACCAAGTTGGTGCAAAAATCTATCACATACCTGTCAAACTGTGGTATCATTGGCATTTTTTGTAGATTCAACTAAAGAATGTGTTTTTGGAGAATATGTTTTTGCAACCGGCTCCCAAAGAGCGCCTAAAGATTTAAAACTGGTTGCTTTGCTAAGTTGTCATGTGTAAACACAACACTAGTTCAGGCGGGTGTGTTCTTATGTTTGAGTAATTCATAAACCAGTGTTAAGTTAAATTAGAATATCATGGTTGATGTGTAAAATCTGTAGGTTTTTCACACATTAATGGCGGAAGTTAAACACTTGAACGCTTTAGTAAATTTTTAGCTCACAGGAAAGAATGATTGTGCGAAAAAAAAAAAAGAATCAGAACTGAAAGTTGAATCTCACCATTTTATGCAAAGCGTGGAATTCGCTGTAGCGTTTCTCAACAGCATGTTGTCTGCCGTTCATCAACACGTCAATTTTAAAGACCTGAAAGAAAAAAAGATAAGTCAGCTTAGTGACTCATTCAACTGAAAATTTCTCCGCTCTACCCATAAACTCAGCAGTGACAGTAACGTCGATGTCAGCATTAATTCCACAACAAGAGGAAACATCTGGCTGTTGTGACAGAAAAAACAAATTGATCTGTCAGAGTTACTGTTAACATCCCCTTCCACTTCCCTTCCTTCAGTAAGAGATTCACAGCACGCACGCTGCCGTTCTGGACAGCATTTTGCAAAGGAGGAAATTCACAATAAATGACGGCAGCGCTGTGAACACACACACCGCGGAAAAGCCAACAAGTAATCATTATTAACAAATGCTGGAAGAATCCAAACAGGTGTTGAATCTTATTTAAAAATATATTTTAAATAAAATATATAATCATCTCATAAACCTGAACACAGTGTCCATACGTGAATACTGAGAAATAAATTCAGAAAACTTTCTTTTTATGGATATTACACAATATCTTGGAGGTCAGGAAGTCAAACTCAAAAGCACTGCTCTAAGGTCCTCATGACTTCCAGCAATAAAACATCATGCCATTAAAACGGAAAAAACCCTTAAAGATGCCACAAAACTGGGAACTGTTGCCTAATTGAACAGTGGTTCCCAATAAAGGGGGTAGGACTCCTTAGAGCAGGGGTGTCAAACACAAGGCACGCGTTTGACACGGCCCACAAAGACCCGCACGGCGGTGGAAAATGTAAAGGGGGGCATAGATTTTGTACTTTTAACTGTATTTTCATCGATTTTACAGCGTTTCCTGCTGATGAAGTCCACCACTGCCATTCATTCTACACCAAAGTAATAAATAAACAATAACAATTAAACCACAGAAAAGTTTTTTCTTACCATCTACTATAAAAATTTATATATATTTATATTTTCTTTTACAGTGGGTCCACAGCAGGGGAAAAAAATTTATTTTTTGGGCCACCAGAACACATTTGTTTATCTGCGCTGACAGATTTCTTACATTTTTTTTACAGCAGCATTTCTTTATTGTCTAGAAAAACTGAGATATATTGTTGAAACTGGTCTTCTTTTAGTATTAATTGGTATTAAATGCGCAGTCCAACTTCTTTACACTGACAGTGGTTTGGCCCACTTATGGTCAAGGTGGGCTGTAACAGTGGCAAAATGAGTTTGACGTGCTTAGATAAAATGTTGTAGTCACAAGATGAGTAAAAGACAGATATATCTTACTGATTCTGATGTTAGAAGACTGCAGTACAATTAGTTTGATGAGTAAATGACTGATTTTAAAAAGCTGAAACCAACCTTATGTGTTTGCAGTGACAGCAGCCTTTACTGGAAGTGATTTTAAACAATATTTTACAAAAGAAAACATTTAAGGGTGAAGCAGTGGTGCCTGGATTAAATCCTTACCTGTGTTTATTCCCAATCAAGGACTCCCTACACCCCCCCCCCCCCCCCCCCCCCCCCCCCCCCCCCCCCTCTATAGATCTCTCACAGTAATGGACTTCTATATATTTTACATCAGATTAAAACTTTGGGTGTAAGATTCAGATAATTATTTATTAAAAGCTAGACATTTTAAATGAGAATAAGAAAGAAAAGTATTTCTCTGTGCCCCCCCTTTCCCTGTTAATGCCCCACCTGGCCCCCTGGCAAAGCTTTGCTACACCGGCCCCTGCACAGTTACCAGCCGTCAGCTACGTAAAAAGCTGCGTAAAAAAGGATCCTGGTGTAGAAAGTAATATTAAATAAATTCTAACAATAGCTTATCAAGCTTAAACATGCTGCTGTTGTTCAGCTGCTGGTTTCCTCTTTCTGGCGTGAAGTGGGCAATAAACAAAGAAGAGAGACGGACTCGCGACAGAAAAGCTGATCAGCTGATCATTAATCAGTTTCACGATTGAAGTAGCAGCAGGAGAGAGAGAGAGGCAGTCGCTCCATATGTCTGTTGTTAAGCTTAATGTGGGAATGCTTTACAAACATTCAGAGATAAACTTACACACTTGCTTTACTTCTCTCTGGGATAACTTCCTCGGAGATGAAATGCTGGTTTGGTAGCGAGGCTACAAATACACACAGCCGCTCTATCACGTGAGCACACTGCTCCGACGTGCTGCGGTTATGAGCTGAGTTACGCCGTGTCACAAGTTTTGTGAGGTGCTTTTTTGATATTTAATGGATCATTACATTTTTTATTTCTCTCCGATATGCGATACAGTAATTTACGTCAGTATCAGACTGATACCGATACGTAATATCGGATCGGTTCATCTCTAATATATATATGGATTTTTTTAGTTGCTGTTTTTGTAACGTTATAAAAAAATGAAAGGTGGTAGATTGGCCAGATGCTGGCACATGTGTACAAATAACTCTGGTGTTTGGTGGCTGCTATGGCAGAGCTTCCACAGAGGCCAGCACGTGGATGAGAGAAAGTGGAGGCAGGAGGAGGAGAGACCCGTTTCTGACACAAGTCCCGTCTCTCTTGTTTGTTTATCGCCCACTTTGCGCCAGAAAGAGGAAACCAGTATGTCGCGCTAAACAACAGCAGCACGTTTAAGCTTGATAGCTGTTGTTAGAATTTATTTAATATTAATTTCTAGTATCAGCTGATGTTTGCTGGAGCCACAGCTGTAAAGCTGCTGGTCATGATTCGGTTTGGATATGTGGTGAGAGGGAAACATGAAGATGAAACCAGGAGATGTTCTTACTGAATCATCAGAGCTGAACAGGTGATGGAGAAACAGGTTTACCTTTTAGGTGACATGAATGAGTTGAAGGGAAGTTATGAACTGTTTCTGAGAGACAAATAACACCAGGATCCTTTTTTTACGTAGCTGACAGCTGGTAACTGTGCAGGGGCGGGTCTAGCAAAGTTTTGCCAGGGGGGCCAGGTAGGGCATTAACAGGGAAAGGGGGGCACAAAGAAATACTTTTCTTTCTTATTCTCATTTAAAATGTCTGCTTTTATAAATAATTATCTGAATCTTACAACCAAAGTTTTTATCTGATGTAAAATGTATAGAAATCATACATATACCAACAAGACTGTACATCACTGTCACAACAGCGTTCGTTTTCATTCAAAGGTTTTATGGCTTTTCCTGTAATACCTGGTGGGCCAGTCTTTAGTCAAAATGCCCGGCCCGATTTTTTGTCCCAGTCCAGTCCTGCTGTCCTATGAATAATCTTTGTGTGTTTTCCTCCCTTAAGCATGGCTTCTTGTCAGCTGCCATTCCACTGAGACCATTCCTGATGAGGCTTCAGTGAACAGTAGATGGATCAGCTGAAGGCCCAGATGCATCTCTCACCTCCTGTGTCAGTTCTTTGCTATATTTTTTCATTATTTCTTAAGGACAACTTTGTCTGTGCAAGATAGTTTTTTTTAAGGCCTGACACTTATTAGTGTGTCCTTATCTATCCAGTTTCCTCAATCTCTTAAGGACACACTGCACCAGCACTCTCTGGTAATATATATGGCACGTTTTCAGCTAATAGCTCTTTGGGAATCACCAAGTTGGTGCAAAAATCTATCACATACCTGTCAAACTGTGGTATCATTGGCATTTTTTGTAGATTCAACTAAAGAATGTGTTTTTGGAGAATATGTTTTTGCAACCGGCTCCCAAAGAGCGCCTAAAGATTTAAAACTGGTTGCTTTGCTAAGTTGTCATGTGTAAACACAACACTAGTTCAGGCGGGTGTGTTCTTATGTTTGAGTAATTCATAAACCAGTGTTAAGTTAAATTAGAATATCATGGTTGATGTGTAAAATCTGTAGGTTTTTCACACATTAATGGCGGAAGTTAAACACTTGAACGCTTTAGTAAATTTTTAGCTCACAGGAAAGAATGATTGTGCGAAAAAAAAAAAAGAATCAGAACTGAAAGTTGAATCTCACCATTTTATGCAAAGCGTGGAATTCGCTGTAGCGTTTCTCAACAGCATGTTGTCTGCCGTTCATCAACACGTCAATTTTAAAGACCTGAAAGAAAAAAAGATAAGTCAGCTTAGTGACTCATTCAACTGAAAATTTCTCCGCTCTACCCATAAACTCAGCAGTGACAGTAACGTCGATGTCAGCATTAATTCCACAACAAGAGGAAACATCTGGCTGTTGTGACAGAAAAAACAAATTGATCTGTCAGAGTTACTGTTAACATCCCCTTCCACTTCCCTTCCTTCAGTAAGAGATTCACAGCACGCACGCTGCCGTTCTGGACAGCATTTTGCAAAGGAGGAAATTCACAATAAATGACGGCAGCGCTGTGAACACACACACCGCGGAAAAGCCAACAAGTAATCATTATTAACAAATGCTGGAAGAATCCAAACAGGTGTTGAATCTTATTTAAAAATATATTTTAAATAAAATATATAATCATCTCATAAACCTGAACACAGTGTCCATACGTGAATACTGAGAAATAAATTCAGAAAACTTTCTTTTTATGGATATTACACAATATCTTGGAGGTCAGGAAGTCAAACTCAAAAGCACTGCTCTAAGGTCCTCATGACTTCCAGCAATAAAACATCATGCCATTAAAACAGGGAAAAAAAGCCTTCCTCAAAATGATGCCACAAAACTGGGAACTGTTGCCTAATTGAACAGTGGTTCCCAATAAAGGGGGTAGGACTCCTTAGAGCAGGGGTGTCAAACACAAGGCACGCGTTTGACACGGCCCACAAAGACCCGCACGGCGGTGGAAAATGTAAAGGGGGGCATAGATTTTGTACTTTTAACTGTGTTTTCATCAATTTTACAGCGTTTCCTGCTGATGAAGTCCACCACTGCCATTCATTCTACACCAAAGTAATAAATAAACAATAACAATTAAACCACAGAAAAGTTTTTTCTTACCATCTACTATAAAAATTTATATATATTTATATTTTCTTTTACAGTGGGTCCACAGCAGGGGAAAAAAATTTATTTTTTGGGCCACCAGAACACATTTGTTTATCTGCGCTGACAGATTTCTTACATTTTTTTTTACAGCAGCATTTCTTTATTGTCTAGAAAAACTGAGATATATTGTTGAAACTGGTCTTCTTTTAGTATTAATTGGTATTAAATGCGCAGTCCAACTTCTTTACACTGACAGTGGTTTGGCCCACTTATGGTCAAGGTGGGCTGTAACAGTGACAAAATGAGTTTGACGTGCTTAGATAAAATGTTGTAGTCACAAGATGAGTAAAAGACAGATATCGTTAGCTTCATAGCATAAGTGCCTAAGTCATTTTTTGGTCAAATTGAGATTTTTGCCTAACTTTACTCCCCTACCACTGCTGCATCATCCTGTCCGTCTGAAACACAAAACACAAAAAAATGACTTAGGCACTTATGCTATGAAGCTAACGATATATATCTTACTGATTCTGATGTTAGAAGACTGCAGTACAATTAGTTTGATGAGTAAATGACTGATTTTAAAAAGCTGAAACCAACCTTATGTGTTTGCAGTGACAGCAGCCTTTACTGGAAGTGATTTTAAACAATATTTTACAAAAGAAAACATTTAAGGGTGAAGCAGTGGTGCCTGGATTAAATCCTTACCTGTGTTTATTCCCAATCAAGGACTCCCTACACTATATATCTTTAAACTGAGCATATCTCAGCTACTTATAACCTCATTAAAGTATTTATCTTCATCGTATTTATTCCTTACTCTAGATTATTATTGTTATTATTATTTATTTATTTATTTAGAGATGTCAAGATGTCAGCTGGGTGTGGAGGGCTGGTTTAAAACTCTGGAGCCTCTCTGATTAGACACAGATTCTAAAGTCGGAGTAACTTTTGCCTCTTTTCGTGCCTCATTTGCGCCATAAAGTGCGAATTCGGTGCTGATTTGAAGCGAGCAGAGTGCAGTTTATGATCTAACAGAGAGACACAGCGGCACAGTTGACATTAAATCTGATGACAGCGGCAGGACAGGCGACACACAGACACACAGGGTTTATTAGGGAGCAGCTCACCGTGTATCCTTTCTCCACCGAGCTGTTTTCTGAGCGAAAAGACGGGATCGACACTCGCACCGGATGCATCTTCACTCGAACTGAGGCGTGATTTTCAGGTAGGTGATGTTTGATCTTGATCCTCTGGCGCACACAAACACATTGACACACACACACACTCACTCACTCAGTGCTGGTGGATTACTCCAATTTGACTGATAAAAATCACAGAATTCAAATGTGACGAAAGACATCTCAGTGGTGCCCCCTGCTGGACCGGAGGGCACACCGTTGTAAGGATTATCTTGAAGAAAGCGCCACAAAGGACAGTTTAACCTTCAGGTGGCCCAGTGGGGTCATTTTTAATCGTGAATGTCTTTCCTTTTAATTATAAAAGAATTAATTAATTTATTAACTTCGACAGGCAGTGGCATTGTGTCAAATTGTGTATTTTTTAATGTCATGGGCTTCGGTTTTATTGTTTTTTCGATAATTTAGCATCTGTGGTGGCTGTGGAGACATAGAAGGCTGTCTGCTAGTTGGATGGTGGTTTGAGCCCTGGCTTCTTTAATCTACATGAGAAAGAATCGTTGGGCAAGATACTGAATTCTGAGTTGCCTCCGATCCATATATGTAAGTGTGTGAATGTTGGGTTAGAATATTTTCTTCTTCTTCTTTCAACTGCTCAGTTCATGGGTTGCCACAGCCCGTCATCTGCATTCATTTCACCCTATCTCTACCATCCTCTGCTGACACCCCAGTAATCTGCATGTCCTCCTTCACTACATGTGCGAATCTTTTCTGTGGTCTTCCTCTTTTCCAGCTCCAACCTCATCCTTTTCGAGACTTTGAAATGCTTGGAAGAACAGCAAAAACACAACTCTACTTTACAAGCCTCAGTTAGGATGTTAAGTGTTAAAGCTCACAATATTACAATTAGAAAAAGATTGAACAAGTATGGCTTGTTTGAAGGGTTGACATCATGGCTAAACCTTGCAAAGTTGCACCTGAACCTTGGGACTTCGGGAACAATGTCCTTTGGACAGATGACACCAAAGTGTAGATGTTTGGCAATAATGCACAACGCCATGCAGGAGGGAAAAAAAAAAACAGCATAACAGCACATAATACCTCATACAAACTGAAGCGTGGTAGAGGGGTGATGATTTTAGCTTGTTTTACAGCCGCAGGACCTGGGAACCTTGCAGACATTGAGTCGACCATGAACTCCGCTCTATACCAAAGGTTCAATGTGAAGCCATTTCTCTGACAGCTAAAGTTTGGCTGAAATTGGATCATGCAGCATGACAACGATCACAAGCACAGCAGCAAATCTACAACAGAATTGCTGAAAAAGAAAAGAATCAATGTGTCGTTTGAATGAGTGAATCAGTGCTGTGGTGGGACCTTAAGAGAGCTGAGTATAAAGGAATGCCTGCAAACCTCAATGAACTAGTAATAAATAATACTGAGTGATATTATCAGTGAAATACACAATACTTTTAACCAGTTCAAACATCTATGAAGACGTATTTCATTGTGTGTCATTGAATATGTACTTTTAAACCAGCCTTTAGTTATGGTGTTGACAACAGCGTCACCCAGGAAACGTTATAGCAAGTGCATGAAACTCATGAAAACATACATGCTCGTAGAAATGTATATACCATTGTGTAAAGAGTGACTTCACTGACATCAGGCACTAATACCAGTTATACGTGATGTGTAGCATGTGGAAAGTTTCCCTGGCACTGAAGGAAATTTGCCAACTCAGGAAACAACTTTGATGACATCACGGGGTTTTCAGTAGTGATATTGCAGATTGACATTACAAATTTATTATGCAAAGCCTGTGTTACAAACAGTCAAGAGTGTATTTGATGGGTGCTCATCACTCTAGGAAGGTAATAGAAATCTATCTTTCCAGTAATTTTCAATAAGAGGGACTAAATGTGAGGAAATGAGAGTCTCTGTTTTGCTGCAGTGGTTCTGTGCTGCTTTTCTCTGCTTTATATTAGCGTGACACATTAAAACAATCAGCTTTTTCTTTGCTATTTTCAGAAATTTTATCCAGTTTTAAAAAAAGAATCAGTGGCTTAATCAAAGACAATAACATATACATACATGTTGGAAACAAAGTCACCACGATCACAATAATCAGCCTAAAACTTCGATACAATATTACAGTTTTATTCAAGTAAGTTTCAACAAAAGCTCTTGCGTAAAGAGAGTTTCATCTGCTGCATATAAATATATTTTCCTTTAAACAACTGGGTTCAATATAACATTGTGATATACATGATTTATGCTGCGATTTTTCTCTTTTAGGCTCATGTTTTTCTGGATTTTATTTCTTCTAACAAGTGGCAGTAAAAGGCAAGCATACAGTACAATCCAACAGAAATGAGCTATGAAAAATCCCCCCCCCAAAAGAAAAGCAAAAAAACAAAGCTGAGGTTATATGATTTTCATTAAGGAGAAAAAACAAAGATTTCTTTTCCCACACAAGCAAAGAAAAATTCCACTTTATCTGCTGCTATAATAATCAGATGATTCCTACTTGTTCTTTCCTAAATTGGGAGTGATTACATTTTAAGGTGAATGCATGTCTTAAGAAAACAAAAAACCCTGTTTTTTTCTTTTATCTATGTTGCTTTATATGCTTTCATGTGCAGTCCTCTTCTTTGTCATTTACACAGTGTGTCCGCTGAGCTGCTGTGGATGACTGTCGTTCTTTAATATCTAAAAAAGTGAACACGTAAATAGTTTCTGTGTGAAAATCTGAATAAAAACAAATTAACCGATGGAGACAGTGAGAAATATTAGGACTAAAAGTGTCACCTCAGACATCGTACTTACGTTGACATGTGACAACCTGACACGTAGGCATAGTTGCCCGTGTAGCGAACATCACAGCGCACAATATTGTTGCTGTAGTCCGATTCTGGAACCTGGTAGTAAGGATTTACACTGATCTGTGGACAATATGGTTAAAGATCTGTTAGTAAAAGAAGAAATATTGATAAATGAAACTCTTTTAAAGGTGCTTTGGGAGGAAGTCGTGGTATTTCTAACAAACCTTCAGGACATAGTTGCCAGGTTTCACATCTGTGATGTCAATCCACTGGCAGTCGATGTCTGCGTTGTAGGTATCATAACATCCCGGGCTCAGGCCCTGCGCGTTGGACAGCATCCATATAAAACAAAGTATAAGCAAACTTTTACATGCAAAAAAACAAAACAGTATTTGATTTCAACCTGTTTTTCCCGTCATTATATAAAAAAGAACGTTTTTGGTTTAATCCTGGAGGTGATTTTGGATCCAATGTCAACAAGAAGAGAGACCAAAATACAAGTTAAAATTACGAAAAAAAAACTGATGGAAAATTAGTCAACGTGCTGAAAAACTGACCACAGACGGTCATGCAGGTGAATCATCAGGAGAGACAGGAAATCATTAAATCACCATAAGAACTGGCTCATGCAGAAAGGAAATTCTAAAGCTGTTCTCTCAAACGCAGGAGCCTCGGGAAAACAGCAGAGCTTGTTTATGAAGCCCAACTCTCCTTTTTAGACACTTAAGAAACCAAATCATACGTCAGATTCTTCAGAATCTAAATGAATCAGAGGTACTGAAGTCTGGGAGCTCACATACAGGGAGTGCAGAATTATTAGGCAAGTTGTATTTTTGAGGAATAATTTTATTATTGAACAACAACCATGTTCTCAATGAACCCAAAAAACTCATTAATATCAAAGCTGAATGTTTTTGGAAGTAGTTTTTAGTTTGTTTTTAGTTTTAGCTATTTTAGGGGGATATCTGTGTGTGCAGGTGACTATTACTGTGCATAATTATTAGGCAACTTAACAAAAAACAAATATATACCCATTTCAATTATTTATTTTTACCAGTGAAACCAATATAACATCTCCACATTCACAAATATACATTTCTGACATTCAAAAACAAAACAAAAACAAATCAGCGACCAATATAGCCACCTTTCTTTGCAAGGACACTCAAAAGCCTGCCATCCATGGATTCTGTCAGTGTTTTGATCTGTTCACCATCAACATTGCGTGCAGCAGCAACCACAGCCTCCCAGACACTGTTCAGAGAGGTGTACTGTTTTCCCTCCTTGTAAATCTCACATTTGATGATGGACCACAGGTTCTCAATGGGGTTCAGATCAGGTGAACAAGGTGGCCATGTCATTAGTTTTTCTTCTTTTATACCCTTTCTTGCCAGCCACGCTGTGGAGTACTTGGACGCGTGTGATGGAGCATTGTCCTGCATGAAAATCATGTTTTTCTTGAAGGATGCAGACTTCTTCCTGTACCACTGCTTGAAGAAGGTGTCTTCCAGAAACTGGCAGTAGGACTGGGAGTTGAGCTTGACTCCATCCTCAACCCGAAAAGGCCCCACAAGCTCATCTTTGATGATACCAGCCCAAACCAGTACTCCACCTCCACCTTGCTGGCGTCTGAGTCGGACTGGAGCTCTCTGCCCTTTACCAATCCAGCCACGGGCCCATCCATCTGGCCCATCAAGACTCACTCTCATTTCATCAGTCCATAAAACCTTAGAAAAACCAGTCTTGAGATATTTCTTGGCCCAGTCTTGACGTTTCAGCTTGTGTGTCTTGTTCAGTGGTGGTCGTCTTTCAGCCTTTCTTACCTTGGCCATGTCTCTGAGTATTGCACACCTTGTGCTTTTGGGCACTCCAGTGATGTTGCAGCTCTGAAATATGGCCAAACTGGTGGCAAGTGGCATCTTGGCAGCTGCACGCTTGACTTTTCTCAGTTCATGGGCAGTTATTTTGCGCCTTGGTTTTTCCACACGCTTCTTGCGACCCTGTTGACTATTTTGAATGAAACGCTTGATTGTTCGATGATCACGCTTCAGAAGCTTTGCAATTTTGAGACTGCTGCATCCCTCTGCAAGATATCTCACTATTTTTGACTTTTCTGAGCCTGTCAAGTCCTTCTTTTGACCCATTTTGCCAAAGGAAAGGACGTTGCCTAATAATTATGCACACCTGATATAGGGTGTTGATGTCATTAGACCACACCCCTTCTCATTACAGAGATGCACATCACCTAATATGCTTAATTGGTAGTAGGCTTTCGAGCCTATACAGCTTGGAGTAAGACAACATGCATGAAGAGGATGATGTGGACAAAATACTCATTTGCCTAATAATTCTGCACTCCCTGTATATGTCTCTTATAAATGCAATCTGCCAAGGACTTACAAAAAAACCTTTTCAAACTGAATTGTGCTGTACTGGGATACTTGAGTATAACAGATCTATTGTTAGTGTGATTTCCTATAAAAATGAAGCTCCCACCAAAAAAGTAATCCATGAAATTCAAGTCAAAAATAAAAACTATGGTTTCTACAGAGGTATATAGTAAGTGAGCTTGTAAAGCAGTAGCTAGTTGCAAAATTCAAACTTTTTCCAACTTTGTTCTAACAGGAGCTAACTGGATAAATTTAGTACACTGTGGCAAAAAGAGGCAGCCAAAACAAGTTGTTTACACAGTGAACTTGTTAGGAAACAGCTGTACATCTGGCAGATAAAGCATGAACGTTTGAGCTGTGTTTCTACTAAATGCTAACCAACGCTTTCTGAGCAGCTTAACCTGGATTCATCTTTAAAAGGCGGCAGCCGACGACTTCTCTGTCTACAGAACGATCTCTTTACAGAAGACAGCTAAACAGCTGATATGTGTGTTTGTATCCTGAGTGAACTCAGTGAGGAGTTTACGGACTCAGCCGCTAGTTTCAGATACACACACAGTTACACACTTCTCTAAAAGATGTTGCCACAGCAGATGGCAGCGCATCAGCGACCAGATGCACTTTCTCATGCAACCCCTAAGGGATTTGTGTCTATTAATGGTCTCAAATAGGGGATTTTTTACATGTTAGGCGAACATGTAAACCACTGCACATGAAAGTAGCTTCCCCTCACTCATCACACAGTTTTCAGAAAACTAAGAAGGCAACACCCAATACGCTCAAACTAAGGCTTCAGAATGAGGCTTCTTAAATCGTAATGTTGGTTGTCATGGTAGCTAGTACATATTTTACATGTAGTTTATGAACCTGAAAGACTCTGAAGTGCTTAAATGTGCTGATGGTCACCTTTCTCCTTCCTCTGTGGATGTATCACCACGTATAACACCTTTCACGTATTGTCATGTGACCCTTTTCAAAGTAAGGTACAACCTTTACAGTTACATTTACAGCACTTATCTCTGAGACCTGAGTATGTGAGGTGCAGGCATATCGCCTGTAGTATCCATAGTCACAGGAAGTGTCCTCCAAGCAGAAGCTGGCCTTGTGGCCTTCTGCCACTGACCGCTGAGTGGTGGCATCCAGCAGATCGTAGTGGCTGAACTCATCCATGCTGTGGTAGTGCCTGTGGATCAGCAGCACAGTGACAGCAACTGAAGAAACAAGTCATTAAACTCAGTGAACTTCGCATCAGTGTGAAGTTTTCAAAGGTTTTCATTCATGAGCCAATAAACGCAGACTAATGTGTCAAATACATTTGGATCAAAAGGCTTCAAGTCACAGTGACTAAAACTATATTTTATTCGTCATATAGACGGTTATAGGAATAAGCATCTGGTTTGCCTCCAGTATCAGGAAGAAAGAGTTCGTTCAATGAAACAAAAGCAATCTGGTTTTTAACATCAGCTGACTTTCAAAACACGGAAAAATATCTATAGAGTCTACATAAATGGTTTCCTGGCTCTCTGTCAAAAGTGCTCCATCTTGGGGAGTCGCTCAGAGAACCGCTTGCTTCACAGCATAACTATGGACTGAGGTAGTTTTTCTGGAAACACCAGTCACATTTCTGTAAGTTCAAACATGGGACAAAAATACTAGCAGGTTTTCTTTTGGGCATAATATCCTCGTCATACAGCTTTAATGACTTTGCAGATGTAAATGAATGAAATGTTTAATTAGGCTACTCTAGATTTAGATTGAAAAGACAGGCTCTTTGTGTCTTAATGTTGAGCTTGAAAAAACAGAAGATTTCCTCTTCAAATGCCTAAAGATACAGCTAAAACTTGTGTTGAGATGTTGTTCCAGATATCAAATCTCTGCAAAAATATAAAAACAGCCAAAAGTAACACAGCTGTGGTTCAACAGGGGGTGCCATACCACAACTGCAGACTGCAACAGACAACCAGTAATTCTGGTAGCATCTCCTGAAAAACACTTTTAATGTCCAAACACCGCCCCTGTTCTTTAAATCATAGTCTTGATAAACATCAGCCTGGAAGTAGAAGAAGAAATGTCGATGGAATGATGGATGGACTGAGACGTGACTTTCCAAAGCTTCTCACTTCACACTCAGGGCAGAATTCCCAGACTGAGTTTAGAGCTGGTTTTTGTTCATTTAAATGTCTTTTTAAAAGTCCCTCCTAAGTTCATGTATTTATATATTAATACACTCAGTATGTTTGATATTTCAGCTGCAGAGATATTTTAGCATGCAGAGTCAAGCTGAGATGTACTGTAAATGCATCCAAACACCCATTTTTTTCTGAGACTTTCATTAATATTTGAATATTTTCTGGATCAAACCCC
>NW_024582543.1:224485-228791 GCF_018398535.1 Haplochromis burtoni
CCCGCAGTATCTGGAGAAACAATCATCTCAAGCTCTCAAGCTTTTCTATACATGTGTGTCTTTTTCTTTTTTTTTGGTTCTTTGGGTTTATGGAAACCTCATATACCTGGAAAAACTGCAGTGCAGACACCTTAACAATTGTCTCGTGGAGACAAAAAGGAGCACATAAAGTCAGTTTGGGGTGTCAGTTTAATGCAACGACATGTCACAGAGACTCTTTGTCTGAGTGACGATGAGGTGGACAGCACTGGCATGACATTATACTCACTGGTGACAGCTGTGCCACTCCCAGGAGTAACGTGGCCTGTTGGGGAGGAAGTCTGCGGTGCCCTGGTTCTTGACTTTCTGAGGAAACCTCAGCAGCATGCGGCTATCGTAGTCTCGTGCTCTATAGGCGGAACTGTAGACAGGATACAAAGATAAAAAGATTTTAAACCCCCCCAAAAACACTATTATAGGTGGACACAGTGATGTCACTAAGATTTGTTTTCCCTGCTACATACCCTCTTCTGAGTTGAGCCAGTTCATGTGTAAATGGTGGGTGGAATTTTTTTTTTAAAAGGCAAAGTGGTTGTTTGGGTTAGTTTTCAATAATGTGTTTACCATTCAGGCTTTCTCTCCCAGAGGAGGCTATGATTAAACTTTTACAGAAATCCTCCACACCACCCCCTCTGCACCATCAGCGGCAGGATTTGGTTAATTTTACCTCATCTCATGCTCCCACTGGGCAGCTTTCACCCGCAAACACTTTAAAGTGGTTGTTATGGCTGAGAACTCTCTGAATCACACTCAAAAGCGGGTGCGCTTTTTTCTTTCACTTTTTTTTTTCTCCTCGTGGACCAGTCCTGACAGCAGTCTACCTTGACAAACAATTTTCTTCAGCCGCACATCTCAGGTTGTACATCGGGACTCTCTGGACGTAGGCCGAGGCTTGGATGTAGTATGGGTCAGGAACCAGATCAGGGAGACCTACAATACACCACATAATGATGACACATAATCTCCATTATAATGCAATAAAAACAGATCAACAAGTAGGAAATTTTTCACACATAAAAAGCAAAAAATGCTGAAATTTAGAGGCAAAAGAGGCACTAATTGACAAACTGGTTACTTGAGTGACTGTTTTTGATATGAAACATGCTTCCATCTTATGTTTTAATGTTAATATTTTGATATAGTAGCTATTCATATAGTTCCCTGCTCCACTCTGTGTTTAACAACTATCTTTCTGCTAATTCAAATGTCTTAAGGGCACTTTTCCCATTCTTACCGTACTGATGATACCTTGTGCCATATCCGGGTCTCGCTCTCTCCCTTGGTCTCTCGTAAACGTCATAGTAATTGTAATATGGATTATCGGTGTCAATGGACTTGTAGGGATCGTATGGATCGTCTCCCACCATCATGTCTTCTCTCCTGACATCGACCTGCTCTTGGGTATCATTTACTCTCCGGCTCCTCTGCGTCCCTGTGCGCTCACCGGGACGCGCTTGGTGATGCTGGCGGTGTTCCTGGCCTCTCACGAGCCTCTGGATCGGCAGCGGGAGGCTGCGCTGGCCCTGCGGGTTGGAGGCCGGCCGGGGAGGCTGCTGCTGGGCCACCGGTTGTCTCTGGGTGTCCGCATCCCGGATGATTGTGACAGGTCGCTCCTGCACTCGCTCCTGCGTTGCGCCCCTGCGTCTGGCCGGCTGATACTCAGACCCTTGGCTTAGAATGCTAAATATCTTGCCGTTGTGTGACCACTGTAGCGTCTGCCGGAGGGCCCCTCTTTGGTCATTCCCTTGCTGTGTTCCCGGATTCCTTTGAGACTGAGCAGCCTGCAGGGTGAAAACAAATAAATAGACCCAGGAGTATGCGTAAAGCGTTGTGCCAAACACGCGCAATCCCATTGTGCACACGGTTAAAGGAAACGGCGACAAAGCGACTGTTATAACGAGGTTGTCTTTGACTCAGTTATCCTTCATTTATGTCTGAAGGATACTCCGTGAGCAGTGAGGAAAAGCTAAGTTTCAGTGTATCCGTGTAAACTCATAACGCTCTGCAGCAGATGCGCTCTGTGAGACGACGGCGATGATGATGACGAGGAGGAGGAGTTCAGCATTTAGAGTTGCTGGTTCTGTTGCACAATCCAGTGCTGCTGCTCATATAACAACTGGAAGTGCTATCGTGCCCAGCCAAGAGTGTTTGATAACTGCTCAGTCTGGCAAATTTAACAGCAGTAAAACCTTTTTTCTTCAGCACAAAGAGGAAACACGTATGTCTGTGCATCACACAGACACAGCAGCAGACGAAAGCTTTTTTTGTGAATCCATTTCGTTTTAGTCATGATGAATAATATGTCCCATTTCTTTGAAATGTCTCTATACTGTCTCCATTCCTTTCTTTTTCCAGCCAGATTTATAAAAAGTCATGATAAACTTTTGTCCTGACTGTTGGATGAACTCCCAAACATACACCCTGCAACACCCTGTGCCAAAACTTTATTCACTCATCCATTATTTTTCTTTCATAGGAGAATTTCAAACCTAAACATGACTCTTTGATGGCCATGCAACACTTTCTGGGAAACCATCTGCCACATATCCACCCTCCAACCTCAACCCTAGCTGCACTGGAGCTTTGCTGAAAACGTGAAACACACATCACATGCAATTTTTTTTTGCAAAAGTCACAATTAGTCTGTCCCGAGGAACCTCTAGTGATACTTGATATCTGCTTGACTGTCTGGCAGCTAACTGCTAAACTCTGTTCTTCTGCTGATAAATCCAAGTCATTTGCTGCAGTCTAGTCAAATCACTGCCCTGGTGGTGACACCAGATGTATAATGCATATGTTGAGAAACTTAATCCACGGTTCTTTCTTTCTCTCTCTCTCTCGCAAACGAGGAAGTTTTTTCTAGCATCTACACAATTGACCGCAGGAAGCCTGCTGCTAAACCACAGTAAACGGTCACAAGGATTTTACAGCTTCTCAAATCGCAAAGTTTTATGAGAACAACCAACTTAAAGGGAAAGAATCTGGATTGTATTAGATTATATATGCTTCCAACATGTACAAATGCAATATATCTTTAAAAACACAAAATTCACAAGCAAGCAAAGTAGCTGCACGACACATCTTGATTCATTTTAGTCAAGTTGTGAGGAAAAAGGGAAAAAAAGAGCATTAAAAAAAGAATTAGACCTCATGTGACACATGGCTGTTTAATGAATACGGGAAAAAATAAAAACAAATTTTCTGTATCACAGATCATTTGGTGTCTTATTGCTAGCAGATGACTCCAAACAATACTGCATTTTATTTCTCTAAACAGTACCTGAAAAAGTTACAGGAAAATTCTACACCTGTACTCATTTTCTTTGATTTAGTTCTAGTTCTTGATGGGTTTTAAATCTGTGTCTGAAAATTAGGCAGAAAAAAAAATGTTGCTGAAACTGAAATCTGTGCCTGGGAGTTACCTTCAGCTGTGGAGTTAAGTGCCGGTCATTAGTGTCACAAAAAATGGTAATAACACTATTTAGAACATTTAACCTTTATTTCAGTTCACACACAGTTTGAAAGTGAGCACCAACACTGGAGCAGCTTATGGTTGTTATTTTGGGGGTTCTGGGTTTTCCTCAAGGTTGTGTCATTGATGATGATGATGATGATGATGATGATGGGGGGTAATTTAAATTTCTTGTTTTCTCTTTCTTTTTTCATCCCCAAATGACTTGTGTCACTTGTTGGAGGAGTTAAGCACTATGAAAATCTTCAACCTTTACAGGGTGTTTTACATATTCACCATAAAAGTAACAAAAAAAGCCCTTATACACACTTTTCCTCTGCCCACTTTAAGGCTGTGAAATTTCCAATTTTCCAATCACTTTTTGGATGACAACACCAGGTTGTTTTTAAACTTCACAACCCATCTCATTAGGACCTTTTGAGCAGTGACATTTTCTTCTTCTTCTTTCAGCTGCTCCCTTTAAGAGACCCGGAGAGGGTCATCAGCCTCCATCTCTCCATGTTACTACCATGCTCCTCTGTCACACCAACTCTCTGCATTGTCCTCCCTCACTACATCAATGAATCTTTGCTGTGGTCTCCCTCTTTTCCTTCTTCTTGGCACCTCCTTATTCACCGTTAAGGGGCGATCGTGGCTCAAGTGTTGGGAGGTCACCTTGTAATTGGAAGGTTGCCGGTTTGAGCCCCGGCTTCGACAGCCTCGGTTGTTGTGTCCTTGGGCAAGACACTTCACCCGTTGCCTACTGGTGGTGGTCAGAGGGCCCGGTGGCGCCAGTGTCCGGCAGCCTCGCCTCTG
>NW_024582543.1:228811-252978 GCF_018398535.1 Haplochromis burtoni
CAATAAACGTTTAGCTTTGATTGTGTGCTTGCTGGCAAAGCAAGCATGAGTATTTATAAACTGTGAAATCTGTAATCTAACACATATACAGTGCTTAAAAAATTATTAGACTACCTCAGTCAGTGCGCCCCAGGGTGGCTGTGGCTACAATGTAGCTTACCATCACCAGTGTGTGAATGTGTGTGTGAATGGGTGGATGACTGAATGTGTAAAGTGCTTTAGGGTCCTTAGGGACTAGTAAAGTGCTATACAAATACAGGCCATTTACCATTTCCAATATCTCCACTATCCTCTGCACATGTACAGGCCATCACTCTGACTTTGTCTGCTCGAACCAAGCTGGGCATCTGATCTTGTCCATTCTCAATGGAAATGTTCACACCTTCAGCTCGGCCTCCTGTTTTTATGTCACTGCCACCATCTCCAAACCATACATCACAGCAGGTCTCACTGCCACCTTGTAAACCTTCCCTTTCACTCACCCTTTTCAACACTTGTCTCCACCCTGCCTGCACTCTCTTATTTACCTCTCTTGTGCTTTGTCTGTTGCTTTGGATTACCACTGGTATTTGAACTCGCCTGCCTTCACTACATCTACTCCTTGCAGCTTCACTTTTCCATCTGCTTCCCTCTCATTCACACACATGTATTCTGTCTTGTTGTACTGACTTTTATTCCTCTTCTCTCCTGAGAACACCCCAACTTCTCCAGGCTCGTTACTACCTGGTCCCTATTTTCACTACAGATCACGATATCGTCTGTGAACATCAAGTCCACGGAGCCTCCTGCCTGACCTCAGCTGTTACCCTGTCCATCACACTAACTTAAAAGGAAACTCTAGCAGTTTTCTGTACCAAGGTTTGTAACCAGATTTGGTTATAACACTTTATAAAGTAACACATTACTGTAATTACATTACATTTTTCAATAACTCAGTCAGGGACTGTACTAAATTCAGCAATCACATTATAGCTACAATTATGTCGTTACTTGGGTTACAAAGGTTCTTCAGTTGTCTGCATCCCAGGTGGACAGAACGATAGAAACATCTAACATATATCTTCCTGTTCACTTGCTACAATTAGCTGATGTTAGTGCGTGTGCAGGAGGAGGGCAAATGGTGGCGGTCTTCAAGAGTGGAGACATGCACTTTACTTTTATTTTTATTGCACAAAAGACAAGAGGACGTTAATAAACTGAAAACTGCGTCCAGGAGAGAAACTACTGCATTAAACTGCTAACACAGCGTCAACTCTTTGCAACCATCTGCGCAGACAGCATGTTAGCTAACGCTAAGCTAGCAGAGAACCCAGAGTGATGATGAAGCAGAGTGTGGACCCCAGCCCTGCAGCCAGGCCCTGAACTTAAAAAGGTAACAAAGGCAGTGATGAACAGTTAAGCTTACAGCCGCCGTTTCTACCTTTTCAGGTGAAACACTAGTAATAACGGTAAAGCTTATTTGGGCTGGTTTCCATCTTTGCTTGTTTACATACCTAAATTCTAAAAGAAATATTGCATATGTGTCCTCATTAGGATTAGAGGGTTGTGTTGGTTTGTGGGACTGTAGACTCCTGTTTGCATTTTTAGTAATATTAACGAGTATTTACAGGACGTTATTTAACTTATCTAGTCGTTATAATGTATTGCACTGTATCAAGGTGTTACTATATCACAAAGCTGCTTTTTAAATCAAATTAAAACATTTAAAAAGATGAAACAATACTATGTAGGTACTCTTTTAAGCATTGCACTCGAATTAATACAAATAAATGCGTATATGTGATTTACAACAATAATATTGCGGTTTCGGTGCATCCATGCTGCACTCTGTTTGGATTTATTAAAAACACTGATGTCAAGCTACGCACTTTTTTACATTTTTATGCTGGTTATAAATCATCTAGCTCACATAAAAAACATTTTAGTAGGACTCGTTCTTCTGGAGAAGTGGCAGCTTTCCAGTTTCTTGATAGCAGTTTGCACATGTGCCTCCGATGGCTTGGTGAACTTAGTCAGCCATAGTTAGCAACGTAATAACCAGAATCATAGTACAGTGGTAATGATTCGAACTCAGATTCTTTATGAAAATGAAGACACGTAGAAAGGATTCGAACCGTGGTCACATTCTTTTCACAGCAAAAAGGCGCCGCAACTCCTCGTTGACACACATAGCATTGCAATGCGGCTACTAGCTTGACAGCTAATCCTCGTTAGTATAGTGGTTAGTATCCCCGCCTGTCACGCGGGAGACCGGGGTTCGATTCCCCGACGGGGAGGCTCTTTTTTTTTTCTCTTCTTCTTCTTTTTTTAAACTATATATATGAGAAATTAACTTAGCACCATCAGTTTTATTTTAAAAACCAAATCAAAACAGGCTTTAGAGAAGATTAAATAAACACAAGTAAATAAAAAAAAAACCACAGTAAATGAAGATTAGACGTGTGACTAAATACGAAATAAAGCCAAATTATAACCAAACTATATAAC
Source organism: Haplochromis burtoni (assembly GCF_018398535.1). Taxonomy (NCBI): domain Eukaryota; kingdom Metazoa; phylum Chordata; class Actinopteri; order Cichliformes; family Cichlidae; genus Haplochromis; species Haplochromis burtoni. Next base: position 231,299 of record NW_024582543.1, read on the forward strand.
GGTCCATGGCTGATCTAAACTACCATTAACCAGCCCCGTTGCTAGCCATCTTGTTCTTCCCTATATTAAGTTATGAATATTTGACCTAACATTTCAAGAGTGTTAAAAACAAATTTGACAAAAATTTCTGAATTAAATGTCAAATAAAATAAGTAAAGAGAAAAATGGATGCTAAAAATACTTTATAGGCTAAAAATGGGCTCGATTTAATGGTAGAGTAAACTGATTGAATCATACTGTAAATTACAGTTAAGCCAGCTGTATTGTTCTTGGATAATGACAGACACACATCATCTCGCTGTTGGAGGGAGGTTTAAGCTTGTGCAAACTGTGAGTCAGAGCCAGTTACAAGAGCTTGAAAAAGTATATTGACCTCGTAGTGAATCTGTTGATCTAAAGGTACATGTGGATACAGAAGAAGGTCCCAAAGTCTAATTTATCCAGTTGATACATGGAACCTGGCTTCACAATAATCAGGATTAAAAAACGATGGCCTTAAATGATAGAAAAGCAAACTCTTATGAAAAAGCTGCAACAGCAATATAATCCACTGCTGTTGCGCAACTGTTTTCTGTCTTCAGTTTGTCTTCTAGATGCCGTCTAGCCATTTGAATTTGAACTATTTGGGATCATACCAAGAATAAATCTGCTATTAAAGCCCGCCTTTTAGCCAAGACATGATTGTGCTGTTGCTTTTAGGATGACTAACATACATTCTGCATAACAACAGTTATTCCAAAGAGTGAAAACTTGGTACACGTGTTCCCGGGTTGCCTCCTCCTCCCTTCCTTGGAACACCGGAGAGACAGCCAGAACCAGCTGTACTAGGTCACTGATGTATTTCGTTCATATTTCATTGAAATTTCTTCTCTCTCCCTCCTTCGAGGGCAGCACAGCGTTCGCTCACACAGCTTGGAGACACATCTGCAAGGAATTAACCCAGTTCTTTTGTCCACGTCGCTGGAATTCACCCCGGTTCCTGACTTTTTGGGCACTCATTTGAGCTAAAAGAATTTGACAAAAAATCCGCGTCTGGGATGCAGAATATGGAGGAGGGGACAGACTCCTGCATAATAACACCACTGTGTAAAACACAAAAAAGACACTTTCATAATGCTAAATTTATCAAAAATCAGCACCAGTTTTCAGTGCCATCATTGACTCAACATCTGTACTTATGTCTGATTCTTTTTTATAAGAAGCTACTAGTATGATGTAATCCCCACAGAGGTACTTTGGGACTTAAAGAAGTCCTTAAAACATGTTTAAAATCCAGGTTCAGCTTTATAATGAATATAACTTTCTTAAATGTCTCCTGGATTCAGTTTCATGACATCCTGGTGATCTCATCGCAGTGAAAGAGGACCACACACACACACACAGACACACAAACACACACACATTAAATTAAAGCCTACTTCCTCTCTTCTGCGTCCAGGATTCCAACCTTCAGTCCCACAACAGTTTGCTTCTCCTGATCACAGATTTGTACACTCTCAGATTTACACTCAGGCTTCCCCTCCTCCCTCATCGAATAAAGCTCAGCTCAGACCTCTATGACAGAAACAGACAATTCAAATATTTTCTCCTCTCTCATAAATGGTGGGTTTCCATTACTGTTGGAGCACCCAAGCTGGGGCTTGCACTACACACACACAAACACACACAGTCTGGTGGACTACGTGGCAATCTGCACATACACTGACGTTTTTGTAACCGGGGGGAGGAGGAGGAAGAGGAGTGCTTTATCAAGACAGAACCAAGCAAACTTTACATTATGCAGTGACTCGTGCTGATTTATATTTCTCACTCCCAGTATCTGCTTTTATTTTATTTCTGAAGGGATCTGTTTGTTCAATCACACAACAAGGAACAGCTGTTTCTAATAATCCTGCAAGTTATCGTCTGGCGAATACACTGAAACTGCACTTTTATCAACATCCCTGATCTGACTTTAACCGGGACTCGGGCAAAGGTGGAGACTTTGCTATTGAAATAATGTGATTTAGCTTTTTTTTTGTAAATTTTGCTTTGCCTTGTTTTTGTCAACTAACACCCAAAGAAAACAACTCTCTCGTTAGCTGCTAATAGTTCACTATTTCCGCAAGGTAATTGCTAACCACACTGTTTGGTACTGAGCAGATGGGATATGGTTGGTTTTCAGACCCTTTAACTGAAAACTATGGGAGCAGTGAAAGTGAACCAGAACAGTAAAGTTGGTTTGTGAGGAGGATGCCAAGGCATCAGATGAAAAGCAGTAAAGTAAAGCTGGGTGCAGCCACAGTGGGGGTGAGATAACTGTCTGTGGAGAAAGCTTCCACTTTGCAATCATAGTCTAGTAAACCACTATTCATCCACCTTCGTACTGTTTACATGTCATTTATCAAGAAAGAGAAGGCTAAGTTCATTTAATGGACGTCTTTGCTTAATTTGGCTGAAGTTTGAGGGTTTCCTGAGCAATAAAGCATCAGAAAATCAGGAATAAATGCACTGCTGAACTTTGAACATGGTGCCACAAGTCAGAAAGTTGTGAGTGTAAATCTTGGTCCCTCGTCCCTGTACAGGTTTGCATGTTTCTTCCCACGCTCACCCCTCTTTCCTCTGTATACTCCATTTTCCTCCCGCAGTGAGAACACATGCCGCCCAGGTGGGCTGGAAAACATGCAGTAAGCTAAACACAGGTGTAAGTCTTACCAAGTAAGTGTTAGCCCGTCTGTCATTTCCATCACATCCAGCTCATGATGGCAGGTTAGACTTCTGTGATACCTTTACAATGACAAAACCAAATCAATAAATCGGCAAATAAACAAACACGTTATTTTTCTCATTCATACTTAAGTTTAAGCTTTTCACCTGGCAACATAAGCAACCAGCAGGAGATCATTTGCTATGCCGCGGATTTGCTTTGACTTTCATAAAGGGGTTTGGTTTGCACAAACTAGTGCAAACCACCTAAAAGAGTGGTTTTTGAGAATTAAGTTAAAAACCAAAACAGAATCTGTACAATTCTAGTGAGTTTGAAGGTCAGTATTTGGTGTGACCACCTCTATTCTTCAGCACAGTCTGAACTCTCTTAGGCAGCTTTCTTAAAATTTCTTAAAGTAGTCTTTCAGGCTTCTTAAAGGAAAATCAACGTTCTTCTTTGTATGTTGGCTGCCTTTCGTTCTGTTCTCTGTCAAATATGATCCCACTCTGCTACAATATTGTTGAGGTCTGGACTCTGGGGAGGCCAGTCCATGACTCATAGCATAGTTCCACTGTGTGTGTTTCTATCCAGGCATGCTTTTATTGCATCCATAGTGTGTTTGGGATTCTTGTCAGGCTGAAAATGAAGCTGTTAACAATCAGATGCCCAAACACCCCTTGCTGAAATGAAATGAAATGAAATCCAAACCATTACAGAGCCTCCACTCACACTCACTGTTGTAACTGCCTCCATACATACTGACAACAATATTGGAAAGAAGTTGTAAGTTTGGATTCATCCCTCTATAAGACTGTTTCCACTGACTTTCAGTCCAGTTCTTGTGTAATGTGGGATACCGCAGCCTTTTCTCCCCTCCTTAACCATGGCTTCTTGACAGACATCTTTCCACCGAGACCTTTTGTGATGAAGCATAAGTGAACAGTAGATGGATCAATTGACGAGCCAGATGCATTTCTCAGGTCCTGTGTCAGATTTTTCTGTGGATTTCTTATGGACATTAGTTTTAGATACTATTCACCTGTTGTAGACAGTGTTTTTAGGACTGCTACTTCTTTTTTTGTCCTCCACTTGTCTACTTTCCTTAAAATTTTAAGGAAACACTCTACACCAGCGGTCCCCAACCCCCGGGCCTCGGACCGGTACCGGTCCACGAGAGTTGAGGCTCAGGTGTGAAATGTGTGGTTTTCAGGGTTTTTATCGGTTTTCAGCGTTATTTCGTTATTGTTTTTATTGTTAACTCGGTTTTCCTGGGTCTTTTCATGTGTGTTATGAATAAATCTTCTTTTTTTCGGTACCAGTACTAGTTTTATTTTGTTGTATTTATCCGCGACACCTTAAAGGCCGGTCCATGAAAATATTGTCGGGCGTAAACCGGTCCGTGGCGCGAAAAAGGTTGGAGACCGCTGATCTACACCATATCGAGATATGTCAAGTTTTCAGCTAATTGCTCTTTGAGAATCAAAACTGTGTTATTAGATTCAGCTATAGAAATGTGAACAAATGATCTGTGTCTAAAGAAAATTTTCTAAAGATACAAATTAAAATTAGTTCTTTGCTATGTGTAGACAAAATATTGATTTATCCCTCGAGTTAGTGGCCTTTTTATGTTTAAACGATTCATAGGTCAGTATTCATTGACATAACAAACAAAAAGCATATTCCTCTGAAAAAGACCAAGTATGTGGACTGGACTGAAAATGAGTAAAAAAGCAGTAAAAAAGAAGCAAAACAATGAAAAAAACTTTGGAAGAACTTCAAAAAGTCTGAACAACTATTGCTCAAGACCACTTTCCAATACAATCTGGCTCCTATGAAACAACAACAAAAACAAATGAGAGGTGTCTTATCAATTTGGCCATTTCTATAAATCAGCAGGTACAGATACATATAGATTCGTGCTTTGAAGGTCTGAATGTCACTTAAGGTGATGATTTTGTTTAGAAAGAAGGATGGCTCCACCTACAGGTCACAAACAGTAAAAGCACAATCACATCAATTAGATTGCTGAAATTAAACTTGACCACACTTTTTTTTATTACAATCTGCAGAGGTGAGAAGTAACGAAGTACAAATATTTTGTGACTGTACTTAAGTAGAAAACCTGGGTATTTATTTTTCTGACAACTTTTTACTTTTACTCTCTGCATTTTTAAACAACTCTGTACTTTCTGCTCCTTACATTTTCAAAACAGGCCCATTACTTTAACACATTTGAGGGGAGGGGAGTTGTTATTCCTCGCCATTGCTGGCCTTCAAGCATCATAACGATTTGAGCCTAAACTGTCTGCCATAGTCAGACGTTAAAGTGGGCTGTTTTTTTTTTTTTTAGCACACTTTTAGCACAGTTTGTTGCTAGCTAAAGCAGTGTTTCCCAACCACTGTGCCAGGTTGGAGGAAGGTTGGAGGTTCGATCCCTGGCTCCTCCAGTCTGCATGCCAAGTATCCTTGGGCAAGATACTAACCCCAAGTTGCTCTCCGATGCATCCATCGAAGTATGAATGTGTGTAAATGTGGTTAGACAGCACTCAGTTTAGAGTCAGTGCTTGTGAGGATTGGGTGAATGTGGCATGTTGTATACAGCGCTTTGAGTAATCCGGAGAGTAGAAAAGCGCTATATAAGAATCAGTCCATTTACCTGATTAGTACTCTAAATCAGGAGTCTCCAATCCCAGTCCACGAGGGCCGTGTCCCTGCAGGTTTTAGATCTCACCCTGGGTCAACACACCTGAATCACATGATTAGCTCATTACCAGGCCTCTGGAGAACTTCAAGACGGTTATTTATCCATTTAAATCAGCTGTGATGGCTCAAGGACACATCTAAAACCTGCAGGGGCTCTCGTGGACTGGGATTGGGGACCCCTGCTCTAAATGATCGGCCTGAGTAACGGACAGAACAATTGCATCTCTTCCACTAGAGGGCAGTACAACTACCTGCTCTAATTACAGTTTTTTCTGATTGCTTAAACCCTAACTGTGATTCCTGTAGCACAATCTCTAAAACTATTCAGACTTATAGCAAAACCACTCACTGAGTTTGCAAAACTAAAAGCACAAAAACTGCTTTGCACTCAGTTTGCAATTTTGTAACACACACTTTGCAAAACTGTAGGCACAATTCACTGCACAACACTCAATTACCAAATTTCCAACACACTCCTAGCAAAAGTATACACATGTATGGCTATCATTAACACTAATTTGCCAACTGTCTGGCACACTTTCACATGTGAAAACTTTTTTAGATAATTAGTTCACTTTGCAATCAGCCTAAGCACTATAATACAGGTAAGCTGTGTGTGCGGAGTACAATGGAGGGAGCAGAAAGAGTGAGAAGTAGAGGAGGCCGAGGAAGAGGACGTGGAGGTGAAGAAGTAGGATGAAGAGGACGACAAGGACAAGGAGGAGCAAGAGGAAGACGAGGAGGGGGGAGAGGAAGATGAGGAGGGGGGAGAGGAAGGGTAGGAAGAGTAAGAAATAGAATTGCTGATGACATCAGAGCTACAATAGTGGACCATGTAATCAACCGTGGAATGACCCTGAGGGTAGCTGGCCAACGGGTCCAGCCTAACTCGAGCCGCTACACTGTAGCAAGTACCATAAGGACATCTTGAAATGAGAATCGGTTAGTACAGTCACTTCGCACAAAGATTTGTAGCACTGCCATATGCCAATGAGAAACACACCAATACCATTGATGTAAAAATACTGAAATTGTTACTTTACAGAATTGCTAGATGACCAGATGCTGGGGGCAGAGGAAGCATGTTCACTGCAGACCAAGTAACCCATATAGTCATTATGGCGATTGCAAATAATCCTATACTTGGAAATAAACACTTGTGTTTGTTTTGATGTGTTTGAATAAACACCAGTACTTGAAGTTTGGATCCCTCTATGCTTATGGATCTATGACAGAAGTATGAGCTCAAACTGACATAGCCTACCTTGTGCACAGAGAAAGCAAAAGCCAGATGTGTTTTGTATTCATACCATCAGTGTGCAGTTGGCGCATTGTGTGCTTAGTAGATGATGGCTTGTGTGTACAGTTTGATACGGAAACACCATTTTTACGAAGGTGTGAAGAGTTAATCTAGCTGTGTTTGCTTTTGCAAGAGAACTACAATGTTTTGATTATTGGGTGACAGGTTTTCTTATTTGTGTGAAGAGTTTTGCAAAATTAGCCAATAGTTACAAAAAATGTGCTTAAGCAATCAGAAAAAACTGCAAATGGGTTGCCAACCGCCAGTAAAACAAGAAAACGAAGAAGAAATTACATAATATTCATGCTGTGAGACAACGCAGCAATAGATAAATATTTGAAAAAAAAAGTAGTCAATCTGACATGGGTCCTGAGCATGAGTAATGGTCAGTAGTGGTCAGAAAACAATAAAGGTATACTGGGGACAAACCGAGCCAACTCCGCTATGCCTGGTGGAGGGAAAAAATTATCAATATGCTTTTTGTGACATTTTTGTTTGGTGGTGTGATTTTTCTAATGTGAAATATATGCCGAATTGCTGAATTAAGTTGTGTATATCCACAAAGAACCAGCTCCAGTAGGCAGGTATCCTGGCTTGACTTTATTTATTTGGCTCCGATTTAATAGTTTGCATTAAGATTTTGTGTTACTGTAATACTTCATCTTTACTTGTGAGCAGTAAACATGCTGAGTTGATTTAAAACACTGAGGAAAAAACATCGTGTGAAACCCGGAGGAATAATAATTAAGTAAACTGTCTTGAGAATTTATACTTCACACAATAAATAATTAGGCTGTTGCTGGAGCCAACAGTTGGAGACACAAAGAGCACACTGTTTATTGCAGCTCAGGTTTTTTTTTATTGAATGCAAAATGCAACATAAAATAGACAAGTCCATGAAAAGCAGATAAAGCAAAATATATAACATTTTCAAGGTATGCTTACATCTCATCTGTGCATAAAATCTTCGTAATAGCACTAGTAAATCCCATCATCAAATCTGATAAAATATTAATTTTGGTACGATAAACTGCATACTGTAACAGAGTTGAACATATCTGCTGAAATCACATATCACACTCATACAGCTGATTGCTAAAATTCAAATAATATGTTAATCTCTCACAATAATATAAAATGTAGTTGTACAATGTGCCCTAACCTAGCCATACAGAAAAAAAGCAGTATGTCCTCCACAATAATGCTCAATATTTACGACCTGATTAACGTAAAGCAAAGTGCAGAGTAATGATAACAGATCCAAAGACAGACAGACAGTGTGAAGTTCAGTGTGTCAGACAGTGAAGAGCAGACTTTTTAGTTAAGTGCCATGTCTCTCAATGACCAACGCTGAACACCCTGATAGACCTTCAAAATGTACAGCAGCAGCTTGGCCTACACTTTCTGCACTGATGAAGCTAAACCCATAGACACCAGGGATAATGCATGTAGAAAGGGCTGTCTGTGCACTCCAGTGGGTTTGTTTGTTGTACATGAGCTAATGGGAACAAGTGATTCTCTCTGGATATGGATGTACTCATTCAGGCAAGAATGATGGAGGTCAAGGTGGGTCTCTGGGGCCATTGTAGCGCTACTGGAACTAAAGAGAAACAAAAATGTAAATCACTTCAGAATATTGTAAACACATTAAATATTGCAGACTTTTAATTTTTCACAATTCCACCTCTCACATTATTTGGGAGACATTTTCACCCTCAAGGTCAAAACTAAGCACTTAGGTTAGAAATGGGAACAAATTTCTAACTTCATGTCTGCTACAGTAAACAGCTGTTTTGTCTTGGGTCTGTAGGATATTAGATTTTATATTATTTCAATATTTTGAGCTATTTAGAAAACATTTAGTATTGTTAATTGGATGGAAAATAATGATCTGACAGCAGCACAGTAAGATAAGGGGAGATATGTACCTCATTGCCTTGCACGTCGTCTGTGACCCCATTGAGTCGCAGGTCGTCTGTGACCCCATTGAGTCGCAGGTCGTCTGTGACCTCATTGGCCTTCAGGTCTTCAACGACCCCATCGTCCTGGAGGTCTTCGATGACCTCATTGCCCTGCAGGTCCTGACTTTGCACCCCGTTCAGAACCTATATAAAAAGAAATTTCCAAATTTTAATTAAAAAAATGCACAAATTAGTAAACAATAAATGGTTTTTAAGTTTTTGTGTACCAGCTTTAGCAAGATGTGAAGCAAATAGATACTTTCATTACACTTTCTACTCAATTTGAGCACTAAAAATGCTTTCTCAAGCCTCATTCATTCAATCATACAAGGGCTTTTTTCTTTATCTAAGGACCTTTAACCTCACTGACACAGTATGGACACTGCATGGACGGATCGGGGTGTGAGTGAGTGGAGATAAAGCCAAAAGCGTGCTTAGGTGCACACTCAGTATGAATGTGGACTTCAGTATCTTGCCTAAGCACACTTTGACATGCAGTTCAGTGGAAGAAGGGATTAAATGACCTTCCCATCTGAGCCACAAGATATGTAAATAGGTGTTGTGCTTTTATATTGTGACTAGCAATTAGTTAGTGATGAATACTCACGTCTGCTTCATTGAGTGGAAAACAGTTGCCTGAAAGATCAAACACCACATTCGTTATTTAAAATTTGACAGAAGATGTAAAATAGTTGCATTAAACTACCGTGGGTGAAAAATCAGTGTGATTTTGGTGCTGAGTGTTTGTTCTAGTGCTGTCTCACCTAAGCCGCAGCGTCTCTCCCGCCAAGCGTCCAGATTCAGACGAGGCGCCGCTGTGCATGCCGTGAGCCGGTTGCGTGCTGACGTGACACTGAAGACATCACGGGTGACAGATTGAATCCCAGTGTTTTCACAGATAATAGAGGACAGTGTCACACGAGACAGAGCTGCTTTCTGTTGTTGGGTGAAGACACCTGGGTTCTCGTACCACAGCCTGAGAATTTTTCACCAAGTGGAGGAAGGAAGAGATTAGTGTCAACAGAATCTATATCTTAAATGATATACTGATGTCAATAAAAATAATATAAATAAACATGCATTAGCAAAGTTTCAGATTTTCTGTTTTCAGACATGATGTATAAATTATAAACGCCATAACTCTAAACTCCACATCCAACACTGTTTTGCAAGCATCCATACCCATACAGACCTGTCACCCTGGCGAATCCTTTGGAACTGGGTTGCGATGAGGCAAGCAAACAGAGGCCCGACACGACCACCCTCGGCAAATGGCTCTGCAACGCCTCCGAGCCAAACATCAATGTTGTCGGGGGTTCCATAGAGCTCCAGCAGCTTGCGGGCCAGGTTGTTGTTGTTCAGCACCCTACCCAGCTCTTCTTGATTCTTGGGCTGAGACAGACCACAGAACCTCCGCCAGGCGTTGTAGCCTTAAGGAGAAAAATACATAAAGTTAGCACAGATGAGAACAATTCTGAGATGATGAAATTCTAGAAAGAAAAACCTAAAAGTGAATAAGGGATGTACCAGGGATGCCGTGGTCACGTGCCCGCTGCATGTTGAGAGAACCGAGGTCCAAGGATATATGCTGTACAAACTGGAACAGCTTGTCTCTCAGAGCGGTCACCATCATGTGATCCTGGGTGTTTAGTTTAGCGGGACTGCCAAACAAACCACGCAGCAGAGGGTCAATTCCACCTGGAAATAAAAGAGAAAAAGATTAGGCTGACAGTTTAAGACAGAGGATAAAAAGAAAATTCAACACAAGTTTTCTTCATGCAACTCACCCTCGAAAGCGATTCTCCAGGGTGTGAAGAAGGCTTTAAACAAGGGTACACTAGGGAACTGAGGGTGATCCCGGAAGTTTGTATCCAGGCGGAACATAATTGGCTGAACAGCTAAGTGGGCGAAGCGGTAAGCTGCGGTTGCAAAGACGTTGGAGATGCTGGGGTCAACGGCGGGATTATAGCCGGGGTAGCGGCCAAGCTGTCTGCGCATTGCATTGGTGCCAACGATGTGCGGCAGATAGTCTCTGAACACAAACAACTGAGAGAGACGGAGAGCTTTAATTTGAGTAAATATGAGCAAATGTTGGCGAATATAAAAGCTGATTCTGAAGTTTAGCTACCTGTGTGTAAGCACCCATGATCTTGCGGGCCTCTTGGTAGAGCGTCTCGCTGTCCCAGTGAGGGTTTATCCTCTTCAGTGCACGAGCAAGGCGGTTATGCTCACGCAAAAACAACGTGTGAAGGGAGGTCAGACCGATGTTTTCATCCACACGGGCATCACCTTATGAACAGAAAGAAAACAAACATCAATACTGTTCATCTCCTGCTTAGACTGTACATTTAGAGCAGTTTAATGGATTAGTAATAACTGAGCAGCCACTTCTGGCATTAAAAAATAAAACCAAAGTGCAACTAAGTGCAGTTCCTTTAATGATTGCTTGAGAAATTACTAACCTGCAATGAAACAAGGAATCTCCCTGGCGTTTGTATCGTTGGTGACTCTTTTGCGAGTAGCGCACATTTGCACCTGGAGACTGTGGAAGGGCAGCAGCTCACGCCCGTTGTCTCTGAACTCTGTGTTTACTCGCAACAGGCCGCCATCGTCAGTGAGATTGCGAAGAGTTAGAGCGAGCTTATCTTCAGAGCCATACACCTGGCTGAGATCGAGGAAGGCTGTCAGCGCGTTGACCTGCTCTCTCCTGTTTGTCTCACCACCAAAATTTAAGGCACTGTATCCTGTGCCGCAAGCCGGGGCGGATCTGAACGCAGGGATGCACTGAGAGAAGGATAAGCGAGAGTCGCCGGGAGGAAGCTGTTCATAGACAAGAAAACATGGGTGAAAAAAACTGCTGGTCATGGATACCGAAAACAACATGCCACTGTTTGGTTTCGTGCGTCAGACACTAACCGGGATGGGAATGCATGGCTCGGTGTGCTCACAGCTCTCGTCACAGTTCACCCCGTTGCTAAAGGAACGGATGCTGGGTGAGAAGGGTGTGAAGGTGAGATCATGGTCGTTCCACTGGCCAAACAAGGTCACCATGTGAGAGTACACGGAATCATTGCTTATGCCTGCGTCTCCTGTGCTTAGGATGTTGTTGGACACCTGTCGCACCTGAGAGTAAAGAAAGTAAGAATGCACAATTCTGGTATAAAAACTAGTAAATACATCCATCAAATTTAAAATTAAAGTCTGATATGTGTGCGTCCTACCAGTGGGAGCAAGAAGTTGTTGAATTTCCGGGTCCTGTTCCATCCTTTGGGTTCGGAGATGCCGTCGTCATACTCAGCAGGCAGCCAACGGGTGAAGGGGGTGTTGGAAGCACCGAGACGTGGGTTCTTTCTAAAAGTAAACAAGAAACACCCATGTTTGGAAACACCACTTGAGAAACTCCAAGGGAAGTGTACACATCTTTTGCTATAGAAGGTCTCAAATTTTTAGGTGTATTGCGTAAGGATTTCCTTTGAATTTAGACTCTAGTTGGTCTCAAAATCAACTGATTCCACACAAAATCTTTTCATTTTTTCTAGGAATTATGACATAAATTACCCACCCACCCCCTATCCCCAGCAACACATTATTATCCATGAAATCAAAAAATTAAAATAGGCTACATGATGAATAATGCAGTATTTTTCTTGTCGAAAATGAGAATGGTTTTATATTTTATGTTTGAAATGCACAATGGTGTGCGTTGTTGCATATGCATAAAAGAAGTGCTACAGAGGTTAAAGTAGAAAGTTTCTCTTACAGGTTGTTGCACACGCTGGTGATTGTGCGGTACTTGATGAGGTTCGGTGTGGTGACGCACTGCGGAGCTTTGACTCGAGCGGCACATCCAGTTATTTCAGCAAGTTTTTGCAGATCTTCGGGTTTGAGCAAATCTGGAAAATGTGACAGAAACAGTTAAGTGAGTGCAACTTTGTCACCTTCACAAGTCTAATAGTTAATTATATTAAGAGAGAATTGAGTCTTGCATCATGAAACACTAAAGATTCAGTAAAAGTTGCCGCAAAGATTGTGTGTGTTGCCTTTGTGTGGGCGCTGCATGTCTAACCTGTTGCATTGAGTGAGCGCTTGTGCACATGATGCACTTTCTCCTGCACAAGACGGATGGTTTGCGCCATGTAGTCCGCAGATCTCACCGCAGAGCGTGTGTCACCTCGGGGTTGCTTCAGGAGACGAAGAGCATCGTGAGGACTCACCACATCCCTGCGGACTCGTCTCAGACTCCTGGAGGGAAAAAAGTCACACAGTTGGAGAAAAAGGGGCATTTCTTCTTCTTCTTTTTTTTCCCAAACTGATAAATTATGGCATTACTACTGGCTTAAAAACCAGTTGAAAAGCATTTTACTGCGTAGGTATGTGGGTTACTTTAAAAGAAAGCCTATGAGATTAACTCACTCTTCTCTGGAGTACTTGTATGCATCATCCACAATTTTCCTTGCTTCTTCAAAAGATCGCTGAAGAAAAGGACTGCCAAGATATTCTTCTGCAGACAAAGAAAATTAACAATCTTATGACATGACTGGGGGAAAAAAACTATCAGGTGAGAATGAATATTAGTGACAAAACAGCAGCGTGAAGACTTACTTGCTGGTTTAAGCTCAGCGGGCACCAGGCAGATGCCCAGCATAAGCAGGACAGAAAAATGCATTTCTGAAACAAACATTTAATCAGAATCCAGTTAAAAACACAACAACAAACAAACAAAGTAACAAAAAACTTTTTTTTTATTATTATTTTTTAAATTTGGTGTCACATAAAAATATCTAAGAAAGAAAAAACATTTTGTTACCTGTGAAGGTTTCAGATGCTCTCTCAGGGCTTCAGATGCTCTTTGAAAGCTGGTGGTAGTGATGCTGTCTCTCACATTTTCACCCTTTTTATACTCTGTGGGAGGCCAGAGGCCTCGCCCCCATAGATAGAGCAGGTACAGATACCGTCAGTAAAGAGCTCTTCCTTGTTCCTTCTATATGTGTTGAAGGAAATGCTTTGTTTTTATCTCATCAGTTACTGCTTCTGGTCAACTGATAGGACTGACAATAATTTTTGGGAAACAATATAAATATTTTGGCATGCGTACCACTTCGGGTGGTTGTCATCATGGCAACAGCAGAGAAAAAAAAATATTAATATTTGTAATTTCATTTAGGGATTTAAATAAAATTATTTATCTTCTTTTTTTTATTATTTAAATGCTTTCTGTCATCAAACATAATGATGTTTTTTATTCACATTAATCTCCTGAGCTGACTTTGCAGTCTTATCTGAGCACGTTGCATTTGGCTTTTCTGCACTTTATATTTCATTCTGCTCAACACAGACCTGCTGCATCCCAAACAATGGAAATAATTTAAATAAATTAAAGGAGATAGGAGAGGGAATGCTATGCAAAAAATGGCCTGTATGTAGATACAGTGGGGCAAAAAAGTATTTAGTCAGCCACCGATTGTGCAAGTCCCCCCACTTAAAATGATGACAGAGGTCAGTAATTTGCACCAGAGGTACACTTCAACTGTGAGAGACAGAATGTGAAAAAATCCATGAATCCACATGGTAGGATTTGTAAAGAATTTATTCGTAAATCAGGGTGGAAAATAAGTATTTGGTCAATAACAAAAATACAACTCAATACTTTGTAACATAACCTTTGTTGGCAATAACAGAGGTCAAACGTTTACTATAGGTCTTTACCAGGTTTGCACACACAGTAGCTGGTATTTTGGCCCATTCCTCCATGCAGATCTTCTCGAGAGCAGTGATGTTTTGGGGCTGTCGCCGAGCAACACGGACTTTCAACTCCCGCCACAGATTTTCTATGGGGTTGAGGTCTGGAGACTGGCTAGGCCACTCCAGGACTTTCAAATGCTTCTTATCGGAGCCACTCCTTTGTTGCCCGGGCGGTGTGTTTTGGATCATTGTCATGTTGGAAGACCCAGCCTCGTTTCATCTTCAAAGTTCTCACTGATGGAAGGAGGTTTTGGCTCAAAATCTCACGATACATGGCCCCATTCATTCTGTCCTTAACACGGATCAGTCGTCCTGTCCCCTTGGCAGAAAAACAGCCCCATAGCATGATGTTTCCACCCCCATGCTTCACAGTAGGTATGGTGTTCTTGGGATGCAACTCAGTATTCTTCTTCCTCCAAACACGACGAGTTGAGTTTATACCAAAAAGTTCTACTTTGGTTTCATCTGACCACATGACATTCTCCCAATCCTCTGCTGTATCATCCATGTGCTCTCTGGCAAACTTCAGACGGGCCTGGACATGCACTGGCTTCAGCAGCGGGACACGTCTGGCACTGGGGATTTGATTCCCTGCCGTTGTAGTGTGTTACTGATGGTGACCTTTGTTACTTTGGTCCCAGCTCTCTGCAGGTCATTCACCAGGTCCCCCCGTGTGGTTCTGGGATCTTTGCTCACCGTTCTCATGATCATTTTGACCCCACGGGATGAGATCTTGCGTGGAGCCCCAGATCGAGGGAGATTATCAGTGGTCTTGTATGTCTTCCATTTTCCTGATGATTGCTCCCACAGTTGATTTTTTCACACCAAGCTGCTTGCCTATTGTAGATTCACTCTTCCCAGTCTGGTGCAGGTCTACAATACTTTTCCTGGTGTCCTTCGAAAGCTCTTTGGTCTTGGCCATGGCGGAGTTTGGAGTCTGACTGTTTGAGGCTGTGGACAGGTGTCTTTTATACAGATGATGAGTTCAAACAGGTGCCATTCATACAGGTAACGAGTGGGGGACAGAAAAGCTTCTTACAGAAGACGTAAAGTTCAACAGGCAACAGACTTCTATAAAGGAGTCAAGTGAAGAGCCAGAGATTTTCCGTAAAGTGAAGAGGCGTTGACCAAAATAATCTTATTTCCACCCTAATTTACGAATAAATTCTTTACAAATCCTACCATGTGAATTCATGGATTTTTTTTTCACATTCTGTCTCTCACAGTTGAAGTGTACCTCTGGTGCAAATTACTGACCTCTGTCATCATTTTAAGTGGGGGAACTTGCACAATCGGTGGCTGACTAAATACTTTTTTGCCCCACTGTATGAACCTTGCACGTTTTGGTTTTCATTTATCACTTTCAGCTTTGGCCATCAGAGACAAGCACACTAACTTTCTTTTTTCTTCTTATTTCTTTTCATAAATAAAAGTTAGACTGTGCTGGGTTGGCAGTGTTGCCTCATTTAGGCAGTTCTTATAAAAGGCTTTAAAGCATTTACGGGGTCTGTCTTTTTGTTTCATTTATTGATGTAGTTAGCGACGCGCAGCATTACAATACAAACTTCCTGTGAAACTTGGGGCAGATTTTTTTTTTATTGATAAAAAATGAAAATCTTCATTGAAAACTAAGCATAAAAATCAGTAATTGTGTTTTTTTTACCATTCTTTCCTTCTGGGCAGTTCGCATTAATGCTTTACTAACTGAAGGCTTTAGCCAGAGACGAACAAGTAAATAAGTAATAGGTTGTATTTGTTAGACATGCTTGAGCAATGAGGAAATGCAGCGAACCATAATTTTACCTTGTACCGGTTTATCTGTGTTTGGGTGGAGATTCCTGTAGCTTTTGTATATACACTGGCTTTGTGTTATTTGTCAAGGCAACCTGTGACCCAGGGGATAATAACACAAGGAACAAGTCTGAGAGAAGACCATTAACCTGGATAACAATAACTATGTGCACGTAGTCACAAGAAAACCATACTTGTTCTCGTTAAGCTCAAAGATTAGCTGAAAACACAAGTCGTGACAGTCGATGATGAAAAACACCTTTCATTTATTAATAGACTTCGTATTTCTGCTGATAGACTGCAGGATTACATTAGAAGCTGGCCTAGCTGGAACTAATCGCACATGTTTTTATACTTCATGTCTTCACAACATAGGCCGTCCTAAAAATGTCTGATTGAACAAGGAAATAAATCATTTGGTTTTTATTTTAGGTCAGCTACAAATATTCACTTGTTGAGACTGGATTCATTATGCGTGTGAAGAAAACCATCTTTTTTCCTTTCATTGTGTTTCAGGTCATCCTTTGCATGTTTACTGTGTTTATCCTGGAAGTGATTTGTGAACTGCAAGCAGACTGATCATCCATGCAACAAAATAATTTGACCTTTGTTTTTGAAATATTTTTTAAAAATTGAGGTGCAAAAATTAAACATCAGGTAAGTTTTCAAGCTGCAAAACAACTTCACTTCTGCACCATTTTTGCCATCGTTGTCTTCAAGAAGGACATTTCACAGTGTGGGTATCTTTGCCACGCTGGGGTTTTATTTTTTTATTTCATTTTTTATCTAAAAAAGACGGCGGGACTTCACTTGAAAAGTTGGGAAATTGGGCTTGCAGTCATGTCAAAGAAGAAGTACATCCTCTTTTGAGTCTAAGGTTTTACATTTCAGGGCATAATATTAATAAAACAAAAACAAAAAAAACATCCTTACGAGATACTAAGTAAGGTACACACAACTTCAGATGAACAGCAACACATGCCTTGTTATATTGTGCCATTATTTTATTTATTTAACAGACATAAGTCAAAGTGCAGAAGCAGAGGGTGGAAAAACTAATGACAACCTTACTGTTTCCATAAGAAGGTAAGTATTAGTCAGGTGATGCTAATTAAATGCAGTCATTTACCTAATCATCAACAACGATGAGCATGTCTATAAAGTTTTAGCAGTTTGTTGATCTGGAGCATTCAGGTGTGTGTTAATGAAATACCAAGGAGGAAAGATATCAGTGATCAAGGACTACGCTTCAGACTCTCAGTTAACTTTTAAAGTTCATGGCAGGACAATTAGACTGGACATGTGTGATTTCTTTGGAAGGCTTTCAGGGAGAAAGCCTCTTCTCTCTACAAAGAACATGTCAGCACAGCTTAGGTTTGCAAAGTTGCATCTGAACCAACAACAAGACTTGTGAAACAACGTCGTTTAGACGGGTGAGACCAACGAGGAGACGTTTGGCCATAGTGCATGGTGCAATGTGAAGCACGGCGGTGGAGTGACCTGGACATCTTGCAGTTACTGAGTCAAGCATGAACTCTTTTTTTTCTCCCCCCCTTTCCCCCCTCTCCCCCCTCTTTTTCTTTTCCTGGATCACCTGTTGAGAAAAAAAGAAAACAAGCAGAAGAAGACTAGAGCAATAGAATAAACAACATCATGATGATCTATGGGAATATAACAGTAAATACTAAATGTTAAACATTATTGTGCAGCACGTAAGATCGACAGTGCACAGTGTGCTTTAAGGTAGGAGCCAAAAAGGGTGTAGTTTGTGTGTGTGAGCACCCGTGTGTACACCTGTGAGCATGAACGCGCTTGTTTTTCTACATGTAATGATCTGTTAGCGGGTGTGGGGAGCCACAGCCCCGTCCACCGGGGCATGAACTCTTGACTCTCTGTACTCTAGAGTCAAATGTGAGGCCATCTGTCTGACAGCTAAAGCAGCTAAAACACTCCTCAGAGATTTGGGTCCATACTGATGTGACAGATTCGTCGGCCGCACGTCCATGATGAGAATCTCCTGTTGCTTCAACTTGAAGCAGCCACATTCCAACTCACTTAAATCACCATTCTTACCCATTTCAACGGTCAGCAGGTGATCTTGACCATTTTTGCATACCTAAATGAGTTGCATCGATGAGCAGTTGATCAGGTGTACCTCACAAAGAGCCTGGTGACTCTATATTTTTGTTACGAGACAGTTTAATGCTTGCTTTAATGTGGTAATGCAAAGCTTGACTCGAAATAAGAACATTTCCTGCACATCAAAACAAATCACTGTTAATGAACTGAGATTAGTGACTGACAGTGCATGCAAATCTTTGGATGTGTCTAAGACCTTAAACATTAAGAAATATGATTCATGTTTTCGTTCAGACTGTCTGCCGGTGATAAAAAAAAACTTTATTTTTCCTTCTTTCTGTGAGGAAACCTCTGTTTTTCGCAACATTAGCTGAAGGATTTCACTTGCAGCCGTGTCCAAATCAGACTTTGAAGGAAGTAAAAAAGCAGAAATAAAAAGCAACGACTGAGATGTTGTTAACTAACTTCAAGGTTTAGCAAGAAATCCGATTTCACCACAGGGTTGAGTAGTAAGTTTCGATGTGTTTTGTATTAGACTTGATTCTGCTTTTAGATTTTAGCAACAAGGCTGCACAATCAGTGCAACATTAAAGGTGCAGCACTTTCATTTTTAATGATCCCTTTTATCTAAAATTATTTTGTTAGATTGAACAATGCCTCTTAGTTCAGTTAGTAATTCCGCTGGTGCTTTATACTCACCGTCATTATAAACATGATAAGGAAACTGGGAACTAGAGACAATAAATCGTCACACTTGCTTTGGTAGTTCAGCATGCATGAAATCTTATCTTAACTCGCCACCTTTATCAGATCGTCCTAATGGTTAAACCACATTAACCCTTTTTACGTTTGTCTTTCTGAATCTGGTTCACCCCCCTTTGTTTTTCTTTCCACCAAAGCAGTTTAGGGTCATCAGGGCTATAATAAAACATCTTTGTAACCATTTTTTAAAGCAAGGTTAAAGCAAGGCTGTGTCATAAAATACATTTTACCCATTTTTGACTTTTCTTCTTGGAATTGAAAACTTAGCTGCTTGACCTGATTTCAGCCTGAACAAAATCCTAATATTCAGGGAACATTTCAGGAACTCCGTTATTGAAGTTTCGACGCGTCTTGTGAAACTAAAAGACAAATGGCATGTCGGTTGTCTCACGTGTGTTTCCTGTTTTTAAACAAAGACAAACGTTGTAGTGTAACGAGCCTGCATTCAAAGAGTGTGTGTTCATTATTATTTACCATTTCAAATGCTTGATTTAAAAATAAAAAAATCTATAAATTACAGCAGAAAAGGATTTCTGTCAGCCCCGGCATCACTTCACCTCTTTGAACTGCAGTTCTGTGTTGCTCCAGTTAATAACTGACCCAAACACAAATGCAGGTACTTTACAGTCAGTATTTACATTTATAGCACAGCGGTTTAATATGCGATTCAAATGGGTGTGACTGTACTTGTTTATATTGTGTTTATATCAGTGAGTAATTCTGAAACTTTCTATCTCATATAGATAAGAGTTCTGAAGTAGGTCACAATAAACACACTGGCCACTTCATTACACACGCCTGCTGACGTTCATACAGAGCGTCACGACGAGGAAAGAAGTTAATTTAATTGACTTTGAGTGTGCCATTACTGTTGACAGGCTCCCTTCATCTCAAGAGTCTCGATTTCTGCTGAAACATTTGAATTGCAGGGTCAGAATTGGATATAAACAAGATGAAAGCACAGGCTGCTGGCAGTGGTGTAATCATGTAGGGGGTATTTTAATAGCACGCTCTGAACCCCTCAGTACCAATTTAGCAATGCCAGAGCCTATATATTGTTGCTAGCCGTGTCCATCCCCATATGACCACAGTGTAGCTTTTGATGGCTTCA
Source organism: Haplochromis burtoni (assembly GCF_018398535.1). Lineage (NCBI taxonomy): Eukaryota > Metazoa > Chordata > Actinopteri > Cichliformes > Cichlidae > Haplochromis > Haplochromis burtoni. Next base: position 251,434 of record NW_024582543.1, read on the forward strand.
TTCAGCAGAAAAGAAAAAAAACCCTCAAATAATCTCAAATTGATTTTCTGAGCATGACAATGAGTTCACTTTACTCAAACTGACTCCACCGTCATTAGATCTCAATCCAGTGAAGCACCTTTGATGTACTAGAACAGGTGATTTAATTCACAACCATCAAATCTACAGTAACTGTGTGATGCTATCATGCCCATATGGACCAAAATGTCTGAGCACCTTTTTGAATCTGTGTCATGAAGTATTCAGGCATCTCTGAAGACAAAAGGATTCTAGCAAGTGTGCACAGAAACACACAGAGTAATAGAGACAGACACAAAGGTAATATGTGTATTAAATCTATGTTTGTTTGTCAACTTCAATCCATATTCCTCAGAGAAGCAGCTTCCACGTATCCCACCCCTGAAATTAAACTATATTTGCTACTGGCTTTATCTTCTGAGATTCAAATTTCAAATATCCATTCAAATTTCACGAGACTGTATTACAAGACTGTACTGTTTTCCAGCGTTTGTTTGGTGATTGGTTTGGTGATTGGTGTCCTCGCTTGCAAAGCTGCAAATACAAATATTTATTGTTTCTGGTTATACATGAACGACAAACGGAAAAAACCCCGTATTGTGATCTACAATGAAGAGATGAGCTTGATCGCGTCACAAATTGTGAGGTTGAAGGAAGAAGAAATGTGCAGAATGCCAAACTGATTTCACAAGCTGTGAAAGAAAAAGTACCTTGGAGAACAATGGGTTTAAATTAAACAATGAGCGATGCAATATTCAGTGGAATTCCAGCCTTTTTATTTACTGTATCTATTGTGACACTAGGAACACGATACTATGGCTTTCTGTTAATGTCTGTCATCTCCTCTGATTCAGATTACATGATACACATGATCACCAGGAAGTTTTCTTTTTTATAGGGTTGAATAATGAAGCGGAAGAACAAAAAGAAAATATTAATCATTTTTCATTTCAGTACACGCCTCTGCAACACAAATCCAACACTCTTTGTTAGTTTGCGTGAGATACTATTCAACCTTTAACAACCATCATAAAAGTACGTTATTACTCACAGGGCAGTGCATTTCTTATTGTGCAAAGAGAAGTTATTAAGTGATGATGTGATAAACTAAATGACTGTGGGGTTTTGCAGAATAGCAACGATGAGGAAGGATCTTCCTGCAGTGTTGATGAGCCAGGTAATGAGGTGACGTTGGTATGGAACAGTGTTAAACCATGTGGTTGATACAATTCACAATGAGGATAGTGATGCCAAACTGCATTTCTTAGCAGCTTTTCAAGGCAGTTCTTGGAAAAATATTTAACAAGCAAATAAGCTGTCAAAAAAGAAATAGGTGCTCTGTTTCTTAATCTCTGGCTGGCAGTGGCCAGTTTAAAACATCTCATACCAGCTTTGCTCTGTATTTTTAGATATTGTGCAACATTTACTGGGTTTTCCTGCATGCACGCAAAAATAAAATGAAAAATAAATTGGCAACCCCTCCAAGAAAGCTTTGGGCTCACTGTTTATTTAATCAAAATAATATAT
>NW_024582543.1:253073-257849 GCF_018398535.1 Haplochromis burtoni
CTTCTTTTAAGTAGCACAATACAGAATCACTATGCAGACCAGTTATGCTTACATAAAGAGTCAGCCCACAAAGGCCCATTTTGATCCAGGAACAAACTCTCCTTTCCCCGCTGTATGTCGACTTGTATCCTCAAACATAAAGCCTGAGGGGGGGCATAAATGTTGGACCTTTAACTGTATTTTCATAAATTTTACAGCCTGTCCTACTGATAAAGACCTTCCCCACAGCCATTCATACCACTAAACTGAAGTAATAGGTGAACAATTAAATAAACGAAAAGCTCCTGTTTTTTCACTGTGCACTCTGGAAAGATCTTTTCCAGCAGTTTGCTGACAGCAAAAATAAATCAAATAAAATAAAATAGGACATTTTCTATGACTTAACAAAAAACTTCTGTAATTTTACACATTTATTTCTTACAATTTAAGCTCAAGCCCTGACAAACATCTTTCATTTACTTCAGCAGTATTTCTTTATCATGTAAAAAAACAAAACTGAGAGGTACTGTTGAAATGGCACTTCCTTCTCTTATACTGAGATCTCTCGGGAATTCAATTTGCAGTTAAACTACTTTGCACTGACAGAAAGACCGCTTAAGATCAAAGTATGTTGTATGCGGCTCATGAACATACATGATTTACATGAACGTGATGTACGCTTGACACTGAATACTAATATTCTAATTACTTTCCTTGGAGGCCAGCAGTTAAAACAATAAAATAATTACTTACTGTTGGGGGCGATCGTGGCTCAAGAGTTGGGAGGTCGCCTTGCAATCGGATAGTTGCCGGCTCGAGCCCCAGCTCCGACAGTCTCAATTGTTGTGTCCTTGGGCAAGACACTTCACCCGTTGCCTACTGGTGGTGGTCAGAGGGCCCGGTGGCGCCAGTGTTCGGCAGCCTCGCCTCTGCCAGTGCGTCCCAGGGTGGCTGTGGTTACAACGTAGCTTGTTATCACCAGTGTGTGAATGTGTGTGTGAATGGGTGGATGACTGGATGTGTAAAGTGCTTTGGGGTCCTTAGGGACTAGTAAAGCGCTATATAAATACAGGCCATTTACCATTACTTGAAAAGTAAGCTGGAACATGAAAGGGAACAAAGGCAACAGAGCTGACCACAAAAGAGGAACATGTGAGGGAAAACAACACATTAAATGAAGCTCAGACAATGGTGGCAGCAGACCATTTTTTTTGTAACAGTTTCACTTTGTTACAAAGAAGTGCTTTACCCACACTGAATTAAAGTCATCTGTGCAGCACTGAGGCTAAAGGATAAACACAAACAGAAACATGAAGAAAAGGAGCCTACATTTCCAGTTCTTCCACAGATTTGGACACCTGACAGCTACATGTGTCTGCAAAGGTCAACGTAGCACCAACCAAGAGCCATGTTCAAGGCCTGGAGTTTCATCAGTAATAAGTTAGTAATAAACGAAACTCCAGAATCATTGTGTGGTTCTGACTTTGACTTTTGAATCATAGTTTGGTTCTAGGGAAGTGGATAAAAAATGTTTTTTGCAACAGGTATGATAATAATGATCGGGCCATGAATGGGACAAAACCCCTCGGAGTAAAGAAACGACACTTCCCTCCTGCTTATGAATTCAAAACACGGCAGTGGACTTTTATCGGTTTTATCAGATGTGATCACATCAGCCAATTCCTGGCGTCGCTCTCGCTGTATCCTTTAGATTAAAAAAAAATTCCTATTAAAAAGCCCTATTAAAGTTTTTCCACCTTTAGTACCAAAGAGTTTTCAGACGGAAAAGTAGAAGAGAAAGGAATCATACCCAGGCTGCTGCACCAAGCATTGTGGCACATGATCACCTGCTTACAGTTTTTGCCTGTTGCTTGAACACTATAAACCCATGCTTAGACTAAAGTAACACAACTTGAAGCTTTTGTTACCATACCTCAAACACATGTACCCATACCTTGAACAAAAGCGCTGCTTTGCACCCTATAGTTGCAATTATGCAACACACTTACTCCTGTATGCAACACACATGGTCCTGCATACTACACTCTATTTCATACATAAGACACCTCGTTCACAAAATGACATTTCAGGGTGCCATTTGGAAAACACATGTATCCAAAATAGAAAACACATCGGGTAATTGCAACCACTCAAATACACGCCTGAAGGACCTTACTTGCAAAACTGAACACCAATTAGCCAACTACAAAAAGCCCTCAGTTTAGCCAATTCAAGAACTTTGCAAGCATGGATGGAGGAAGAGCAAGAGGAAGAGGAGGAGGAGGAGGTCGAAGAGGAGGTCGAAGAGGCCATGCACAGACCCATATTTCTGATGATATAAGAGCAACTTTGATGGACCATGTCTTCACAGTGGCATCTGTAATAAGAACATTCCGACTAGAAAACAGGTCTGTCTTCACCTCTCTACCTTCTACTCTACTCAGATGGTTTTTATAGTACTGTTCTACAGTTACCATATCAAGTGTACAGGGTATTGCAGGGTGCTAATGCTCCTTTTGCAGCCAAAGTGGTAGTTTCTGTGAAACATACCATGATTACTTATATTGAAGTACAGTGTTGTACAGTGGATGATACAGTATATACAGTAAAGTACTGTAAGAAAAATAAGCAAAGCGATGACAATATGTGGTTGTATTTCTCTAGAATGACTCGAAGACCTTCTGGGGGAGGACGCCAACGCCTGTTCACACAACAGCAGGACCTTGCCGTTGTGGACCTAGTGAGGGCAGACAATGCCATCCGTCTCCACCAGCTACGAAAGCAAATACTTGCAGACAGGCAAGTGTTCAACAACATAAACCATGTGAGCATCACCACCATCACACGCATCTTGGGAAAACACAGCATCACCATGAAGCAGCTCTACAGAGTCCCATTTGAGAGGAACAGTGACAGGGTCAAAGGACTTCGAGCTGAATATGTACGGGTAAGTGTAACTATCCTTTACATGTACAATACAGTATTGGTGAAATCCAGTAGCAGCTGAATATGTACCATATCAGTACCACATGGATCCATTCTGAGAGCTACACAGGTACCTGTGTGATGGGGTGAGGGTTCTGTATGTGTAGCACTGTAGTACAGTAATATGTTCTCTTTTTTTTTCAGAGAATCTTGGCCATGGATGGAGCTGCACAGCCTCATGAATTCATTTTCATTGATGAAGCTGGATTTGACCTGTGCAAAACAAGACGACGGGGTCGTAATGTAATTGGCCAAGGGGCAATTGTGCACGTCTCAGGGAAGCGCGGGGGAAATATCCCATTGTGTGCCGCCATAAGCCTTCGAGGGCTTCTGCATCATCATGCAAAACTAGGTCCATACAATAGCCAACATATACTCACATTTCTAAATGCTCTCCATAATATAGTTGTACAGAACAGAGCAGATCAGCCCAGGTTTGTGGTGATATGGGATAATGTCAGTTTCCATCGGGCTGCTCTGGTCCAGGCCTGGTTCTCCAACCGCAACCAACTTGAAGTGGTATACTTGCCCCCCTTACTCACCATTTTTAAACCCTATAGAGGAATTGTTTTCGGCCTGGAGATGGCGTGTATATGACCGCCAACCACATGCCCGCATGCCTCTTCTGCAGGCAATGGAACAGGCCTGCGGCGACATTCAGGTGACAGCAATCCATGGATGGTTTCGACATGCAAGAGGAGTTTAGGTTTAGAGAGTAGAGTTTCAATTTGGCACAGATGTGAATGGTATATTTCCCAGTGTTGTGTCATGTTTACTTGTGTTTAGAGTTTTGGCACAATGAGCGAAGTTTTGCAAAATGTGTTCAAGCAACGGGCAAAAACTGTAATCAGGTGCACTAAACTGGCACTAAAACTGACTTAAGGTTTCAGTGGACGGGTTAAAAACACAATGGTTGTTACTGTTATTACTGGCAGTGCGTCAGTAATGTTCTCACCTAAGTTATCTGTTCCAGTGATAGTGAAGACTATAATAATTAATCCTTTCACCCACCAGAGGTCACTACTGGTTTCTTAGTGGGGTTTTTTTTTTTTTGCATATTTGTCATAATTGCATGTTTCAGGAAAACATATAAATGTTAATATTAGACAAACATAACCTGAGTAAATGTAAAATTTAGTTCAGTTCAGTTTCATTATTTCATTTATTAAGGGGAAAAGGCTGTCCAAAGCTACTTACATAATTGCTCCCTAATCCTAATAACTGGTTGTCCCACCCATGGCAGCAAGAACTGTAATCATGCATTTGTGATGACTGCCGATGAGTCTTTCACATCACTGTGGAGGAAATTTGTCCCACTCTTCTTTGCAGAACTGTTTTACAGTTTTTGCCCGTTGCTTGAACACATTTTGCAAAACTTCGCTCATTGTGCCAAAACTCCAAACACAAGTAAACATGACACAACACTGGGAAATATACCATTCACATCTGCACCAAATTGAAACTCTACTCTCAAAACCTAAACTCTGCTGTCAAAACCTAACAGTCCTTTGTCAAAATGTAACTCTGTTGACAAAGTGACACATACTTGCATCATTTGCAAACACTTACAGATCAGGGGGAACCCACTAGTCTACTTTATATAAAACACTGCAGTCTTTGACGTTCATTGTTTATTCAGAAGGCACATTTTCAGGAGACACATTTTCAAACAACCAAAAAAGCCAATAGGACTCAATATTGTACATTGCAGTACCATGCATTCAGATAAAGCAAAAACAAAAAACAAAACACAATACAGTAATAGAAAAAACACCATACTGTAAACACAAAAAATCATGACAATTGTGCATA
>NW_024582543.1:269023-309757 GCF_018398535.1 Haplochromis burtoni
GATGCTGAAAAGGATAAGTTTTTCCTTATGTTACTGATTTTTTCTAAAAAGAAATCAAGAAAAGTTTCACAATCTTCAACAGAGGAGATAATGGCGGCAGGTGAAGCAGGAGTAATAATATTAGTAATAGTATCAAATAAAACTTTAGGATTACCTCTGCTATTTGCAACCAACTGAGAAAAGTAAGCAGCCCTCGCAACTCTACATTTGTTTGAGGTATGGTAACAAAAGCTTCAAGTTGTGTTACTTTAGTCTAAGCATGGGTTTATAGTGTTCAAGCAACAGGCAAAAACTGTAATTTAGTCACATTAGAGGGTTTTCAAGCATGGACAGCCAGAAGGATCTCATGTCCAGACTAGGCCACTCCAAAACGTTCATTTTGTTGTTTTTGAGCAATTCAGATGTAGATTTTCAGGTGTGTTTGGATCATTGTCCTGCTGCATAGAGAGCAGAATTTACAGTTCCAACAAATTACGCCAATTCATCCGGGTCCTGAAGCAGCAAAGCAGCCCTAGGCCATAACACCATGTTTGACTGTTGGTGTGATGTTGTTTTTATTAAATGCTGTATTAGTTTTATGCAGACGTAACTGGACTCCAACCTCCAAGAAAGTTCAACTTTTGTCTCCTGAGTCCACAAAAGTCTTGGGGATCATCAAGATGTTTGTTGACAAATGTGAGACTTTTTGGTCAGGAGTGGTTATTTCCCTTTCCATGCATGCTGCTGTTTCACTTTCTACAAAGAAGTGCTTTACCCACACTGAATTAAGGTCATCTGTGCAGCACTGAGGCTAAAGGATAAACACAAACAGAAACATGAAGAAAAGGAGCCTACATTTCCAGTTGTTCTACAGATTTAGACACCTGACAGCTACATGTGTCTGCAAAGGTCAATGTAGCACCAACAAAAAACTGTGCTCAAGCCCTGGAGTTTTTTCAGTAATAATTTGGGATTAAATGATACTCCAGGATCACCGTTTGGTTCTGACTTTTACTTTTGCACTACGGTTTGGGCTCAGAGACAGAATTACACCCAGGCTGCTGCACCAAGCCTTGTGGCACGTGATCACATGCTCAACCAGGTTGTAAAGCTGAAGCTTTGGCCATCACACACCTTTGCCATTGTAACACACATTCCAGAGAATTGATTTATTGGCAGGAGCACTTACTGGCAGTGTGTCCATAATGATCTCACCTAAGATAGTTATCTGTTCCAGTGATAGTGAAGACTGTAATATTTAAACCTTCCAGTCATTCACTGAGTCTGGATGGTCCCTGTTCTTCCAGGTGAATATGCCCCAGCTGTATATCTGAGAGCAAAGTTTGGTGACAGACATAAGGGACGTGAAGTAGAAAGTCCCCCCTATGATGAGAACTCTGAGTTAAAGCTAAGAGTCACAGCATAGAAGAGGCAGCAAACTCTCCGACCACTATAAATTTACAAGCATAAATAAAAAAAAGCAGAACTTTACTGTAAAAAGTTGCAGTTACAGGTGCACAGTGTAAATCAAGCATGAGTCACAAACGGAGTCCTTTCACTTCTTTGTAGCTCGCTGCTTCATTTATAACTGAAACTCTACCAACTATATAACAAATTCTTGATCATTATGTATAATATTCTAAAAAATATTCACCGAAAACAAAAGCGTGAATTACAAAGATTTATTTGCATTTTTATTGTTAGGGAGGACAAATTTCCTGGATGTTACCTCAAACATAAAAAGCAGGCAGATTTTCTGCAAGAATACAGAAAAACACTCCAGTAATGATAAGCAGCTGTGCACCAAGACTGTAATGGGGTTGAAAGGGAATGACATTCATGTAAAACTGTCTCACTGTTGGCATCTAGACCGGGGTGGGGAACTCCAGGCCTCGAGGGCCGGTGTCCCTGCAGGTTTTAGATGTGTCCTTGAACCAACACAGCTGATTTAAATGGCTAAATTAGCTCCTCAACATGTCCTGAAGTTCTCCAGAGGCCTGGTAACGAACTAATCATGTGATTCAGGTGTGTTGACCCAAGGTGAGATCTAAAACCTACAGGGACACCGGCCCTCAGGGCCTGGAATTGCACACCCCTGATCTAGACTGAAACTGTAAGGCATATTGAAATAACTGAAGTGACGTGTTCTCCTCTGACAGGTGCTGCTACTGTATTTTTGTGGTTTCTCACAGGAAAACTCAGGTTATATCGAGAAAGGGGAAGACTGTCGGGGACAGCTTTCAGCTCTGGAAAACATTTACAGCATGCACTGACTTAGGAAAGTCAACACCATCTGCAAGGACCAAGCACACCCATGCACAGCCAATTTGAACTTCTCTCATCCAGCAAACTAGAGCAACCTTTCACACATAGACCTTGAAGCTCTGAATTACGAGCCAAGAGCCATAAACAGGTTTAACTAGTCCATCAAATGTCCGCATAACGACTGTTTGGACACAGTTTTAACTACCACACTGCAAACCTGCACTGCAACCATATTATTGCATTACCTGAGTCATTTTGAAACCATTTGCAATTTGCACTGTATTCATATTTTTTTATTGTTTTATTAAATTACTATTTTTTTTACTAGGAAAATGATTTTATTATATGGAAAACTTGCACAGTGTAAAGTCATTGACTGCGCTGTGAAAATACGGTTTTGGACATTTGTGAACAACAAGAATGAGAGAAACAAACATTAAAATTAGTCACAGTGACTTAACGACCTCAGATTTTCCCCTCAAAGGTTAATCAGGTAGAGACTATATAAAAACAGCATGAGCTGCACCAAGTTTAGTGGTTTACACATTTGCCTGGTGATCCCAGATTGCAACAGAAAGGACATCTAGTGTAAAAAATCTGGTAATCAAACATGCAGAGCTACCTGCTGGGCTGTTTGATTTGGAGGGGGGGATTGGCCCTTTCCCAGCATATATTCACAAATGCCCATTGATTGTTAAAGGAAAAAGAAAACAAACAATCAAAATTCTCAAGAACATATCAGGAATGCATCCAAATCCAGATATCTTTCTGTTTCAAGTGTTCTTAATTCGTGCCTGTTGTGGAGGGAATTTCAGGCCCTGGAAGAGGTTTGCAGTTTCAGACCATCGCTGTTCAAAACGGTGATGCTTCTCATTATCTGTGTCCACAGCTGTGAACGGGGCAATTTTCAGAACTTCACTTGGTTTGGTGTGAGATTTAGTAAAACAAAAAAAAAACAAAAAATTGGAATGGTATCAAAAGAGTGAGAGACATTTTTCTGAACAAAGCAGAAATAGATAATAGTTAAATAGTAATAAAATAATTGTAATCTAGATAAATACGACTCAAAGGTTTATAGAATTTGGTTAAATCAGCCAAATCCATTAAAAATGTATATAAAGTCCTTATTAAGTTGTTATAATTGAAGAGCCTTACAGTTTTCTAAATTCTAATTTTCTACATTGTCTTGTATAGAAATAAACGACTTCAACAATTTGCATTATAATTTAACTATATGAAAAAAAAAAGATTTCTGTAAAGTCCAGAGAGCTGCGTCTTTCCAACAAAATCACTCCACCAACTCCATGTATTTTGATATTTGGTACAATTTCCAGTTGAATAGCTTTTGAATTATTTCTTGTCTAAACATGTGGGAGCAGGTACATCTGAGGTGTCACTGAGCAGTCCTTTGTTGTAATGCAAACATAAAAGTTGAAGAAGCAAGAAAGGGAACTAGTGCCATGATTTCCTGTAACTGAAGCCTCATGCTGCTTTTGACTTTATTTGAACCTGAACATGTGATTGTGCAGGTGTTACAAAATGCAGCGCAAACAATATGGCCTCGGTTATCTTCTACAGCAGTCAGTGAAATAATAATGCACATCTTCACGAAAAAAAACCCCACACTACTCTGCACAAATTAGTGACCAGGAACTGGTTGTCCCACCCATGACAGCAAGAACTGTAATCATGCATTTGTGATGACTGCCGTTGAGTCTTTCACATCACTGTGGAGGAATTTTCTTCCACTCCTCTGCAGAACTGTTTTATTACAGCCACATTTTTATGGTTAAAGGTTAAACGGCCTGTTTAAGGTCATGCCGAAAGCATCTCATGTCCAGACTTTTCCTAGGCCACTCCAAAACTTTAATTTTGTTGCTTTTGAGCAATTCAGACGTGGATTTTCAGGTTTATTTGGATTATTGTCCTGCTGGATAGAGAGCAGAATTCACAGTTCCAACAAATTATGGCAATTCATCCAGGTCCTGAAGCTGCAAAGCAGCCCCAAACCATCACACTACCACCACCGTGTTTGACTGTCAGCGTGATGTTCTTTTTATGAAATGCTCTTTTTTGGTCAGTCTCTGTTTTTTATTGTTGACCTTAACAGAGGAAAAGGAGGCCTGCAGATCTGTATATGTTGTTCTGGGTTCTTTTGTGAGTTGTGAATGTGCTCTTGGATTAATTTTGCAGTGGGAGATTCACAAATTCTGGGAAGGGTCAGCACTCTTCCAAGGTTTACCTGTTTGTAGATAAAGGCTGTCACCATGGTTCATTGGAGTCCCAAAGCATTAGAAATGGCTTTGTAAACTTTTACAGAAAGTTTCTTTAAATTGTGATGTGATATCTCGTTTTTTGAGATCTTTAATTTCACTTTGTCCAACGGGTTCTAGTTAAGTGTTTTCTTGATTCAACAGGTCTGGGTGTGGTTAGTGAAACTAACCTCAGGTTTCTACAAATGCGATTAGTCACAGCAACTTTCTTTCTTTTTTTTCTTTTTTTTACAAACAGTAGGCCCAGTAGGCGGGTGTGTTTAGTTTTTTCTCTTAATAAATGAAACCATCATTTAGAAAATGTGTTCTATATTTACCCCGGTTTTTAGTGTCTAACAATACTTTTTGTTTGATTTTAAGCATCTACTCTGTCTGACAGTATTGAGCTAGTTATTCTCATTTTTTCCACAGGAAGTAGTAGTACGAATGGCATGTCACAGAAGTTTTAAATGTAAAAATAAACTTAACAACGACCTACAGTCATAGATCTGTGGTTATCAAAGCTTGTTGTTAGCATTAGGTCAAGGCTGTAAAGCAAATTCCTACATGTTTTATATTATTTGCTGATATTGCACAGACTCTGGGAAGCTAAAAGGAACGAGTTGAAGCAGGAGAAACATTTCCCCCATTTATGTTTGTCAAATGCAAACTGAGAGTACAATCTGAAACAGTTACGTTGTGAATGGTACAGTTTTAAAGAAAGTGCGATAAAGTATGCAGAGTTGGATATGACAGTGTAGTGCATTAGGAAATACAGCACATACTTACAAAAAAAGCCCACACATGTCTTGAAAGATAAAATAATAACTTGTTTTTGCACCTTTGTGTGAGGAAGTGAATATGAAACTCGACTAACATTACCATATTGAGAATGGGAGGGGAATAAAAAAACTTCTGCTAACTGAATGAGATCTTATCAAATTGGTTCAAGCGTGCTCCCCCCCCCCAAAAAAAAAAAAAATCTAACGGGTTGAGACCACAGCTGTGGATCAGATATAAGCAGCTCTTGCAGTTCACCCACAGATGTGAGGAAGGAAACCTTCCAGAGACTAACAGAAGATGGCCCTGCTTACATTTGCCCTGCTTCTCTCCATCGCTCTCCAAGGCTGTGGTAAGACAATAAAATAAAGTACAGTGATGAGATTAATTAAAGTGAAGGTTATTAATGAAAATTTCTTCCTGTAGCCTTGACTTACAGCAGCGGTGGTTTGGAAAGCGTTCCTGAAGAGTTAAAAGTAAGTGATTTCTCATAGTTAAGCCATGTTTTACATTTAAATCAGGGGTGTCAAACATAAGTGACGGGGGCCAGAATCAGCTCTGCAAGGACTCCAATTCAGTCCACTGGACGGCTTTGGAAAATCTTTTCATGAGTCTTACCCAGTGTTGGTCAAGTTACTTGAAAAAAGTAATCAGTAACTAATTACTGATTAGTTCCCCAAAAAAGTAATCCCGTTACTTTACTGATTACATACATACAAAAGCAATTAATTACTTAGTTACTTTTTAAAAACACGATTTACAACCTGAAGAGGTGATAAAGCGATAGATCTTTCAGCCCAATTCTACTTTTTCTACATAATCCATCATACAAAATGTAATCAAATGGAAAAGTCTCTTTTTAAAACTTGTTTTATCAGTTTTAATCTTTTAACTTTATGCATCAAACAAAAATAAAATTATATGCACCATTCTCTGACTGGAAGAAATTAATTTAACATTTAAACCTATTTTCTGCACATTCCAGCACATAAAATAAAATATTTTTTGTGTTTACACTCAGTCTTTCAAATAGATGCAAGTAAAACACAGCAGAAAATAAATAAAGTCAAAGACTAGTGGTCCCTTTGCTCTATTTTCACCTGTAAAGCAGGAATGGGGTAGGCGGGGGTTTACTTACTTTGAAAAGTAATCAGATTACAGTAGCGCGTTACTGCCCATCTCTGGTCTTACCGCATTGCCTACTAATAAAGGCCTCCTGCATGGCCACTCAAAGTAGACCAAAATAAATAAGTAAAAGACATGAAAGTAAAAGTATGTTGTGTTTTTTTTTCACTACTGACTATAGAAATTTCTAATTTTTTCAATGCGTGAGGTCTTTTATTTACTTCAGCAGCATTTCTTTGTCATGTAGAAAACCTGAGATGAACTGTAGAAATTACATTTCTTTTTCTTATGTTAAAATATCTCAGGCAGTCAATGTGTAGTCTTTAAACTCACAGGACGGGAAACTTCACTTGTCTGGCCCACTTATGATCAAAGAGGGCTGTATGTGGCCCTCGATGTGAAAAGAGTTGGACATCTGTAATTTAAAATTTAGTAGTAGTTAGTAAAAAGGAAAAAACTCACATAATTTCCCTGAGTACCATGAACATGTTTGCAGACTTTTTCCCTAAAACTCTTTTTTTTTTTGTGGGGAATTGTAATGACACTATAGGAGTGTGTGACACTTTAGCACTGCTCACAGTGAGGGCAAAAGCAAATGTAAGGGCGCAGTGTTGAGAAGTGAGATTTTCATTTCTTCAAAATGAAGAAGTCTGCTGTTAAGCATCGAGTTATAAAAGGTTGTAAAAGTTTTACCACCTACTTTTGAATCCAGATTGAATAAACTTTAAACCAAACTAAACTGTGCCCACAGCACAGAGATCCCAACAAACCTAGATTTAGGGTATTAATTTATGTTCATCATGTGATTTTGTTTTTCAGACCGGAGATGTTTGCCAAGACTGCACCAAAATATTTGAACTCCTTGTTGACATGCTTTCCAATGCAGACCTGCAGGTGAGTACACCTGGTGCCCGAGGAGCAAACACATTCCTAAATGTTCAAATTTGCTCGCTGATAATGTTATCCACATCTTCCATTCCCATATTAAATATATTATATAAGATTAAAATATGAAACCTGTGGCATGAATAAAGAAAAACTAAATATTTTACATTCCAGGAATTTTTAGTGTAATCTTATCATCTAAAGCACATTTTTCACCTTCGGAGATTTAAATAATCTGTAACCAGTTGTGCATGTCTTAAAAACACACACACCAAACTAAAGGTCACTTCATAGTTTTGCTGGTGAGCCACTTCCTATTTTTTCTAAGAAAAGTTGAAATGAAATTTACCATTCAAATTTTGTTCAGACATACACACACACACACACACTTGACTTCCAAGATCCTCTTTTGATCTAGCCTGATCTGGTTTACAGGCTCCAAAGACAGAAATAAGTTGGGGTTTTTTATCACGTATGTTGATAAACATTGATATAAAAGAGGATGTACACATGGAAAGATGCAGAAAAAGATGTTTGGGATTTATTACATAGTATGTGTCTGGAGCTTATGTAGCACAGCAGCATGCTGGTGTGAAGTCAAGCAATGCCTTTATTTAATGAACACAGCTGTATTGTGAACACCCCTTGTTTTCCTTTTTCACACTGACATGGAGTGATGTATATATAAAAAAAAGAAACAACACATTAGTGTCTGAATATTTGAGTTTCACCAAACACAGCATTGCTCAGTGTCCACACTTCACCTTTAAATCGGTTCTGCCGCTACGAAGTAACACCTAAAAAATACCAGCGTTTAATCACATGTCACTGTATCAGTGCACACTGTTAATCTCAAAAAACAAAAATGAACCAAATATCTGTTTAAAAAAAGACAAACAAAACTGTTACACAATACTGTGCAAAAGTCTTGAACCACCCCTCGTTTGGTTGTGTTTTGCTGGGGAAAAGGTGCAGTGGTTCATTGCAATGTGTAAGCATACATGGAAATACAGCATAAGAGACAAAAACAGAGTCTGATTCTAATGAGGTTGAAAGTCAGTATTTGGCATGACCTCCTTTATTCTTCAACACACCCTGAACTGTTTTCGTGTTATCTCTTAATATTCTTATTAGTCTTCAGAAATAGTTCTCCAGGCTTCTTGAAGGACATTCAAAGCTCTTCTTTGGATGTCGGCTGCCTTTTGTTCTGCTCTCTGTCAAGATGATCCCACACTGCTTCAATAATGCTGAGCTCTGGGCTCTGAGAGGCCCATCCATTACCATTAGAGGCAGGCACACTACTGGATAAAATGCATCCCCACACAACAGGAGATGCCAGATGGCTGTAAACACTCACTGTTGGATCGCTTTACTGAGCTCCTCTGAAAATGACTTAAACCCAAAATTTTTCAAATGATGATTCATCACTCCATAAGTCCTGTTGCCACTGATTTTCAGTGTAATTTGGTCAACCTTCTCTTGTTATTTCCCTTCCTTAAGAATGGCTTCTTGACAACCACCCTGTCCACTCAGACTCAATCTCTTGTTAGGCAATGATGAACACTTATCCTCTATTTGTCCAGTTTCCTGAAACTTTTTACGGACATGCTGCACCTGTCTGCCAACCTTTGATTAGGTTGGTGCAAAAATACTACTAATACTAGGGTTTAGATGCTTGAATGCATCATAGGTCAGTATTAAGTGTCTTAACAAGAAAAGGGTTCCTCAAGACTTTTAAATTGTATTATATAGAGGAAAATATGAAAACATAAATAAAAAGTAACATATGCCTTGTTCTCAACCACTACCACATGACACCATAGTAAAGAAGTCTGGGGAAAAAAACCCTGCTACTGTTAGGCACAAATAGAAAACTGAATAGTATTCATTCAGTTCACTTGTTAACTCTGTGACTGTTAAGATTTTGTACTGAAGCTTTAAATCCACAACACTGATTCTGTTTTAGGGCCTCACATAGTATTAGTAGGTGGTTAATGAACATGTTGTGATTGGATGAACGCTAAAGGGGCAGAAGACAGGGGGCGATCGTGATTGATTGAATCTTTATTTTGAACATGTTGAAAAAGTACAACAAAATAGAATTAAAAGAGACAAATGAACAAAGCAAAACAAAAGGAAAACGAGCAACCAGCGGGGCGATCGTGGCTCAAGAGTTGGGAGTTCGCCTTGTAATTGGAAGGTTGCCGGTTCGAGCCCCGGCTCAGACAGTCTCGGTCGTTGTGTCCTTGGGCAAGACACTTCACCTACCGCCCACTGGTGTTGGCCAGAAGGGCCGATGGCACGATATGGCAGCCTCGCTTCTGTCATTCTGCCCCAGGGCAGCTGTGGCTACAACTGTAGCTTGCCTTGCATTCCACTAGTGTGTGACTGGGTGTGTCAAGCACTTTGGGGTCCCTAGGGGGGGACTAGTAAAAGCACTATACAAATACAGGCCATTTAAATGCATTTTAATAAATCAACAAGTTTATTTATGTAATGTGAAAACAAAAAAAAAAAAAAAAATGCCACACCTGCTCTGCTTACTTAGCTGAAGACAAATGGGGCTACCAGTCTTTAAGTCAATATTCTGACTCACCGCTTTATTCTGCACAGAAAAAGATCATGAATGGCATTGAAAGCGTGTGTGCACTCATGCACGGTCCAGCTGCCAATCTCTGCAAACAAGAGGTGGAGAAGATGTTCCCACTGGCCATCAATTTTGTTACTTCCATCTTGGTAAGTCTGAGAAGTCCAAAACCAGATGCATCCTTGAGTATGGCATTTCTGACACTGAGAGGTCAGTAAACACGTTTTTCCTCTCTTCCACAGAAACCAGCGGAGGTGTGCAAAATCCTCGGGCTCTGCAGCTCTTGTGATAAAGAGCAGATGCTCAGCTATTTTGCCCAGGAGGCCCTTCAGGCTGCTGTGACAAGTGATAATGTGAGTATCTGAAGTTTAGAAAGACACATTGCGGGGAGAAAAGAAAAACAAAACAAAAAACATTGTGCTGAACTCTTGCCATTTATGTGCCTCAATCAGGTGAAGCCTTCAACCGAATGCTCCTTCTGCACCTTCCTCATCAAGACTTTGGAGGGTTTGCTTCCCAAAGAAAGAACAGAGGTGAAACACAGTTATACCACACATAAAAACAGTACTTCCTTGTGCTGCACACAGACACTTAAAAGCAATCAGACCACACAGCTGAGAGTAATCACTGCCCGTTTTTTTTTTTTTTTTTTTTTTAAAAACCCTGCTCCTCTTCTACAGGAAGCAGTGGTCAAGCTGCTGGAAGAGATCTGCCATATTCTGCCGGCCTCCTACCGCAACCAGTGTGAGACTGTGATCGACAAGGTCAGCAGGACAGTGCTGGATGCAATACTGGCTTATGCGACCCCGCAGGCCATCTGTCACCTCATGCACTTCTGTAAAGGGGAAGAATCTCCGCTTGTGGGTCAGTTTGTTCTCCCTTGCTTTTATTGCAGTGATTGTGATCGTTTACTTAATATGTCATATGTTGGACACAAGATCTCCAGAGACCAGGATGTCCAATAATCTGTCTTGTACATGCTTTGTATTTAAAAAAGTTTAAGTGCAGACCTAATATGGCATAATTATACATTAGTTACAACTGCATCATTCATGCATTACAGTACTTTTTAGGCCCAGGAACTGAGATTTAAATTGGATGCATCCGTCTAATCTGAAAGCACAAATCAAAATATACAAAACGTCCCTTTAAAGAATTCTCAGTTAGAAGAAAGTTCACTTGCTTCTATCTCCTGCTTTAAACCTGCAGATCCATGCACTCTGACAACATACAGATGCAGAGACGTCAAGACTGCTCTCAAGTGCGGAGTAAGTAAACCTCTATTACAATAATTCACCTGCTCAGCTTTCAGACACTGCAGTATTACATGCGATGCATGTCTCACTCTGTGCAGACTCTGTTCTACTGCCACAAATTTGCCTGGAAGCCTCTGAACTACAACACAATCTGAAGGATTAAGGTGGGTGTACATTGACTACAGTTTGTGTGAAATCAAAGTAAAAAAAAACATGCAGTCTCAATAACAACTTCTTTTCAAAGCAGATCCAATAAGAGTCAGCGTGGTGGACGCAGCAGATATTTCATCGAGCACCAAATCTTCATCAGCAGCATTTTAACAGTATTTCACATCCCAATTTGATTTCTTACTGCATACTGTAATTTTTGCATTATATATTCAGCCTGCACAGAGTTATGAAATGCAGAAAACATTGTGTTTAAGTGTCATCTTTACTCCGCTACTGCTACTTCTTGTAGCAGAGTAAATATTACTGGCTCAGAGTTAGATTTCACTTATTGCCTTTGTGCTTTTTTTTTTTTTTTGATATACCAACCATTTCTCAAGTTTCCCGTCTCTTCTTTAATAAAGTGTTTTTGTAGTGTTTCCCAGCTGACTTGACAACATATCCTTTGCTGTTAAATAGACTTGTTTGAGATTTAGAAGTCAAATGAGGTAAAAGTGTTTGAGTCGACTGCTGAATGTAGGGTGGGCAGATATTTTGGTCTTTAGTCATCTTCCTACTTTCAAGTCAGCAGTTTGGCAGAAGTAATAAAGCACAAATAGAGACCGGAAGTGTTCATCTTTACCACCTCGCAGACAGGATCACTTCTGCTTTATTTAAAAACATGAAAGTGTCATCTACAGCAGCACAGTTTAAAGATGTTGAAGTTAGCCCTTCACATAAAACAAGCACAGCCTGTAAGCACAAAGCAAGGGTGCATTTTATTTCAACAGTTTAAGAGAAAGTCAGCAACAAATCACACTGGGAAACGCCAAAGACGGAAACTAGCCTTGGGGTTGTCAGGGTCAAAATGGTAAGTTGTGTACTTTGAGGTAGGGGAAGAGGAAATTTGCAAGAGGAGAAAAGGCACTTTTTTTTTTTTTTTTTTTTTTACCCCCCATGTTTAGCAACTGCTGGCAGACTTAAATTATTTAAAAAACAAAAACTGAACAAGGGAGGGAGTGCTCCTCAAACACATCGCCCACAGGAGACATGTAAACAGGCTGGTTTCTCTGTACAACCCCAACTACTATTTTCTCCATCTGTGGATGAGCGAGAGGAGACAAAGTTTAAAAAGTAGGTTCCTTAATTTAAATAACCAGTGTGACATTAGCCCGTTAGCCACAGCATCCTGTTATTGTGATTGCATCCTGATGCGTTTGCTGCATGCCTGAAGGAGCACGATGAAAAAAATAAAATCTTACCAAACACTGCAACATTAATATATCACTTTAAGCATGCGCCAAATCTGAATGAACGCAGTCACATAAATGCGACACCTGCATCTCTGTGGGTTGCTCAACTCACAAGACAGCAACCTAGAAATAAATACACTGGACATGGCAAGTTATCCCACCAACTCTTCCACTCGGCAGCAAGATTAAAACAGTCGTCTACAACTGATCTCTCCCTCCCTCTGTCAGAGGCTGTGTGTGAGGGTGCAGATGTCAGAAGCACAGTGCAGCAGACGGCAAAATGGGAACAGTAACGTGTGGTTACACTTCACAGGAGAAAATTTCATTAGCACAGCAATAAGCGCAAGTAGTCTTTTGGACAAATGCCAGATATAAAGCCTGCAGGATGACCGTAACTATTGTGGGAGTGTCTGAACAAAGGTGAGGGGAACATTAACCCTCTTTCAGACATGTTTGCCAGATTTGTAGGAGCAATTTAAATCTGTAGTACATGCAACGAGCCACAAGGTGGTGCTACAGGAGTCAGACTAAAAAGCTACTTCACTATAATTTTGGGGAACACAGCACCATCTAGCTGCATGATGCAGGCATATTTTAAACCTGCCAATAACCAACACAGGAACATCCAAATGCTGTAAGCCTGAGTTGAATCAGCATTTAGGTGAGAAGTGCAACAGGAAAAGCATTTAAAGGCAAAAACTCCATAAAAGCCTCAGGTTTGAATCTAGCCAGGGTCTGACAATCACACATACATGAACAATCTAGAGTTTTAGCAAAAAAGTGTATCAGTCTCTTTAAAAGAACAGCAGTTATCTCAGAACAGTTTCTCATGGAAACATTTGATTTGTCACAATCATAGCCCACAATGTATGGCATTAAATATGAATACATCTCTTTAAAAACAAATATTTTAAAAGAAAAGCTTCTTTTACAACTTCTGCATTCGATTAACAGCATCTGTACATGCAATATGTGTTTTAGGTAACCTTAAAACTACTAACTGCAGCTGTGCGGTGCTCACATCTTTGTGATGTAGCTTTACTCTTCATGTTCCACTTTCCCCATTGAGTTCAGGCGGGACAAACCAGGATGGGCAACAAGATTGGGAAAATTTTTCTGAATTAAAAAAAAATAAAATAGACTTGACAAACATTCAGTTGTCCCTCCTTGCTAGTCAAACTTAGGTCCCACATTCAAACACCATCATAAAATATTTCAAGTACGGTGTTTCCATGAGATAAAGGCAGCCCCTGCTTAGAGGTGACGGAGCCCAGGTTTCTCTGTAATACACCCAGACTGTCTCGGTAATGCCAAGTACTGTGCCTTCATCTTGGTCAGCAGAACGTTGACACATTTAACATCATTTGTAACATTCACATGGTTTTAAAGCCTACAAAATAAATCGAGGTACAGCCCAACATAACCACGAGATCATAGCAGCTTCTGACTTCTCTGTAAAACGTCAGAAAACACTGGCCTGAAGGGACAGCACAAACAAAAATATAAATAAATAGAAAACTGTAGCGTTTGACCCATCTTTGCCATCAAGAGGTTTATAAAAAAAATATATATAAATTTTTTTTTAAAAAAAGGAGTGCAAGTGGAATAGAAGACGTTTCTGTACTGTGTAGTTACCGTCAAGTTAGACAAAACATTTCCACTGATCACTTCTAAAACTACACTGCAGTGAGATTCTGAATTTGAAGGTTGTGGAATACTAGAAGTGTTTTCATTACTGTATGCAAGTATGGTTTTAATATGGAGGTGTCAATAATACCAGATTTGCTGACATACAAATCGGTGCACTCTTTCCATAGGTGTGCCAGGAAACATGATCGCCATTAATTATGCAAAAGAAATGCACCAGAAATTATTTGAATCTGGCCGCAGCGCTTAAACTCTGGTCTTGGCAACTGAACTGAAATAGCCATTTTTTTTCTCTGCAGGGATGTGTACCAACATGTGGATAAAGGGCATTTTGTATGTAGCAAAGGCTGTCAAAGTGTGGCTGTTTGTGAGAGGACGAATTTTAAAAAGGGAGAAGACTGGAAGAAGGATGACAGATACAAGGCCCATTAAACAGGAGGGTTCAGTACATCAGCTTCTTTGGCACCTCCCATGAAAAGACGTCACGACCAAAGTGACCGTAAGCTGCTGTGTGCTGGTAGATGGGCTTCTTCAGGTCAAGATCCCTGAAACAAGAATTAAATAGAGTGACTCGCCAGCTAAACATTTCTGCTCTTGGTAGTCGGCATCACAAATGCAGTTTGGTAAAAGGAACGGTTTTAACATACAATAGCTGAAACTTGTTGTTTAGAGATGTTAAAAACACAAGATTGTAGAGGAATGTTATACCATATAACTCAAATACACATGCCAATGTTTTACCTCATTAACAGACTAGGTTCCATTTTGAGAGTTTTCTGACATTTAGGCCCCAGACCCCAAGAGAGAGAGGGAATAACGTCTGATTGGGTGAATGCCACTTTCACTGCTGAAATATCATAGAGAAGTAAAACCACCTACTTTGTGCCCAATTTCACCTACCAACTACTTGCCAGCTGGTCAAGGAATCCACATTTTTCTCCGTAGTAACCGTAGGCTGCCAGATGCTCAGACCAGTTTCTAGGCCTGTACAGCTAAGGGCTTAGACTACATGACTAGCTTTTTTATGCCTCTTGTTTAAAACCAAATGACAACAATCCTAATAAAACAGAACTAAAGTGGAGGTTTGGTAGCAAAGACCTGATACTGTCACAGAATACCTGACAATAACTCCTGGACGGAGGTCAAAGTTCTTGTTCACAATGTCCAGCAGCTCCCTTTCACTCTTCTGGGAGGTCCCATAGTGGAAGATTGAGACAGAGAGGGGATGGGAAACACCAATGGCATAGGATACCTAAAACAATTGTTAATCATAAACACATCATTCAAAAATAATGACAGGAGACACATTTTAACACCAAAGCACTCCACATGTGCTTTAGTACACTGATTATAGTCAAAAATCTTCTCCGATTCAATTGTGAGTGTGATGATACAGAGCTGATCATTGCTGCAGTTAAGCCCAGGAATAGTGAGCTTACAGACAAGCTGCAGAGACCAGTTAGAACTGCTCACCACTTGATTTGCTTTCCCAATAGAGCAGCATTGACAACTTTTTAACTGTAGAGTACATTTTACAACACATACTGTACACACTGATCAACAACTCAAGTCTAGGCAGTCACAGAAAATATTTTCTATGCTCTTAGAAAGCACAGGAATCCAATACCAGCAAATGAAAATCCAGAGCAAGATGCAATGATGCATGTACAATGGTAACAGGTTCATGCAGACAAATTAAATATGAAAACATTAGAAGGTGATTAAACCAACAAGCAGAATTTGATAGATGACAAGCTGGTGCATGACTGTCTACGGGGAGCTGTAAACACTGCTTTTTGTGAGATGTAAAACCATGAATTTGAGTACCTTCAGTTCTAGAGGCAGCTGAGTTTTAAATCCCATTATATGCAGGTTTTAGATTGAGTAAAACTGATATACTGTGTACTCACCTGGACCAAGACACGCTTGCAGAGCCCAGCTTTTACTAGAGATTTGGCCACCCAACGGGCAGCGTAGGCTGCAGAGCGGTCTACCTTTGTGTAGTCCTTCCCAGAAAAAGCTCCACCGCCATGGGCTCCCCAACCCCCGTAAGTATCGACAATAATCTTACGCCCGGTCAGTCCAGCATCACCCTGCCAGAAGTAAAGGTGGAGGTATTAGTCCATTAAATCTCACTAGAAAGTTTAATGACCTTAGTGTGACAGCATGGCTGCCTTCAAAAGGTTTACAGCTTTTGTTTCACCTGTGGTCCTCCAATGACAAAGCGCCCACTGGGCTGCAGGTGGTAGATGGTCTCATCGTCAAGAAACCCGCTGGGAACCACGGCTTTCACCACCCGCTCCTTCAGAGAGCAACGCATCTCATCCAGACCTACGGCCTCATCGTGTTGCACAGAGATCACAATTGTGTGGACGCGCAGAGGTACCATGGCTCCTCTATCCTGCCTGTACAGAACAGTCACCTGAGGGAGAAAACAAAGACAGGTGATGGCTCCAGCTAGTATAATCACAGGCTTGAACATACATAAGCAAAACAGTTTGCAGGAACATCCGGCAATAATAATGACATGCATCTGTATTTACCGCAAATATTTTCACTGCCTGTGGCTAAAGCATTGATAGTTAATGTGAGGATGTCTTTTAGCTAACAGCATCTTTCCAAAAACAGCATAAAAACCCACAACACAAATCTTCATTTCTTGCAGAGCTCCCAAAATGTAGGACAGACAGTATTGTCCAATTTTATCTGAACTATAAATATAAATTGTATAAAGATGATGTAGCTTCTGTGCTTGAAAAGTGAAACCTGTGCACAAAAGCTTTAAATCTGCAATGTTTTTAAGGTCCACCAGGTGGAGATACCTGCAGCTGGCCTATGGGAGGACTGCTTTCTTTTTTCACATTGCTTTTCTGGTCTTTCTCCTTTAGATAACAGTAGTGGGGAAATAAGGGATTAGGGGGAAAGACATGCAGCAGTGAACCTTTGATTGGAGTTGAACTCGGGCTGTTGCATTTAGCTTTTCAACACAGTCACCTGCTTACTATGCAAGATAAACTGGTGCACAGGAAAGACTAAGAGTCAACATGTTCAAGTGAGAATGTACTCTTTACAAGTGAGTTTTGTAAACAGTCTTAACACATCCCATCAGAAAGGAGGATAATCCATGGTATGACTTTTGTCTACCAAGTTGTTAGCCAATGAGTGTGCAGTTTCACAGTCAAACCCTCTCTCCTCACATCAGGTTTAAAAAAAAAAAAAAAAAAAAAATTATTTTGAGGCTTCAAAGCTGGACTTCCAGAACTAATGAGTGGCATCATGGTAGCTACATCCACCCATCCAACTTTTACACCGTCTGTGTGAGTGAAACTTTATAAACTGCATCAAAAATGTACAAGAGTCAACAGCAAATGCACCAAAACAGGAACAGAGGGCACCAAGCACTTTAAACACAGAATATAAAATATTACCATTCATTATTTATACACAGTATTAAGATTTCCCTTTTACAGCATGTCAAAGCAGGAACTCAACATTCAAACCACACTTAAATCTGCAAATACTGTCTAAATTATTCAGTACAGTCAGAAATGGGGTTACAGCCAATTACCAACTAACCATAAGTGTACAAACTGAAGAGGAGGAAGAAAAAACAAAAGCCGAACAAAGGAAGGAAATAAACAAACTTAGCTTCCACCTACACTTATAACTTACAGAACTGGCTCCAAACTGTAAATATACTTTGACCACATACCTGAGTCTTGGAATCGGGGCGGAGCCAGGGCAGCTCTCCATTTCTGCGCAATTCAGCCATCTTGGCATTGAGCTTGTGAGCCAGGACAATGGTAAGCGGCATGCACTCCTCTGTCTCATCAGTGGCATACCCAAACATCAGACCCTGCCACAGTTGCAGTCATGTGTCAAATCATTAAATGATTTACCAAATCATTAAAGTACATTACTGCTACATTTCTGGCTTCAGTTACTTGGCTCTAGACAAAATGTAAGAATCAGCTGACCTGATCACCGGCTCCGACATCCTCCTCTTTGCGATCCAGGTGAACGCCCTGGGCAATGTCAGGGGACTGCTGCTCCAAAGCCACCAGCACATTGCAAGTCTTGTAATCAAAGCCTATAAATCCCCCAAAATAAGCCTCAGTAAAATGTTTCAGCTTATCATTATACGTCAAAATAAAGTAGTATTAGGACAAATTTTGCATCTACTGAATTTGTCACTATGTGCAAACAAGATCTGTAGACCAACTATAGTTGATAATAATTTAAAAAAAGTTCAAGAATCTTTCAGCCTACGTCCATGATATCAGTGGCATTAAGCCAGAGTGGTGGCACAAGTCTTTTTATGAAAGGGTAATAATCAGACTTCAAGATTTACTGTAATTTTCTCCAAGAGAGAAGAGAGTTACCATTACTTTTCTTTCTTTGGCCTTTTGGATACAACTGCACACATTTGAACCGGAGCTAAACTCACAGCTAGCTGATCTTACCTTTCGAAGAGTCGTTATAGCCAATATGTTTAATTGTGTCCCTGACAACCTTCTGGTAGTCCACATTAGCCCTGGAGGTGATTTCCCCAGCCAACAGGATCATCCCAGTCTTGGCAACAGTTTCTGAGGACAAAAAACAAAAACAATATGCAGTGAAAGCAATGAAAATGGCCTGAAGAAAATGCAGTTCATTAACAACTGTTGCCATGTCTGCACCTAAACACCACCCTAGGGCAGAACTTTGAAAGCACATGATAGATCATTTTAATACAAGCCCCTAAAAACAACATTTTAAGAAAGTACATTTTCAGACTGGTATTGTTTCAGAGATTTGTAACATGCCCAATTTTGCATAGATATGGTTCAACAGTGGATCATGTGCCATAGTTAAAAAAAAAAAAAAAAGAAGAAAAAAGCCTTTATGGTTGCCCTGCCTCTTTGACTTACCACATGCTACTTTGGCATCAGGATCTTGTCTGAGGTGTGCATCCAACACAGCATCGCTGATTTGGTCACAGATTTTATCTGTGGAGCAAAATAAGCACAACAGTTTAATGCGATTCCTTAGTTTGGTTGGTAAAATGACAATAACAGCTGATATTTTACTTCATAATTAAATGAATGAAACATTAAATTATGCATATTATAAAAAGCCAAGTCTCAAATTAATAATTACTATCATTAAGAGAAGGTTTTACACTTCTTGTCACTTAAGACTGGATAATGACTAGTTTTCAATCAATTGTAACAAAAGCAAAAATCATTTCAATACAGAACAGATGCAAAGATATTTGTACTTGTGTTTGCCCTTTCATGATGTAGTTTCCACATTTGATTGCTTGAATGCAAAGAAATTGAAACCCATAGCCTAAACTCCATATCCACATATTTGGAGGCCTTTAACTATAGTATAAGACCAACCATAGTGTGTTGGTCTTCAACTTCAACATTTCCAAAAAACAAATTTTAGAACCGGTGTGACAGGATTTACAAACAGACTATTCAGCTTTCAGGTTGTTAAAGCAGTTTTTCTTCCCTTCTAACTGCAAAGGCTGTAAACGGGACTACTTTGCCCTCAGAGTTGAGCACTAGCCCCTGCAGTGCCTATATTTAGGAGTACTGGTAAGCCTATTATCTGTTGCAACAGAGCTGTCCCAGTATGAGACTGAGAACTGCAGCACACTGTGTCCCAAGCTGCTCAATAATTCTTCAATTAAAGCATGCAAGACCTCAGTTTTGGCTTCTTGTAAGTCTTTTCACTGAAAATATTTAACTAGTCTTGTCACAGCGTTTTTAATGATGGCTTAAGTGCTCTAGTAAGCCCTTACAGTGAAATAGCCAACACAAAAGCAGTCCTGCCACAGGCCCGAGCCTCATTAAGCTTATTAAGTTAGGTTTTTGTTTGAGCTGTTTAGGAGAGGTGTCAGTGTGCGACTTGAAAAGTGGCGATAAAGCAGGACAAATCAACTCCTAAACATCTCCGACAAATTAAGCATCATTATCTGTCTGAACTTATGATATGATGCAGTGCTAAAAGGTAGCCAAGGGTCCTAAATAACCACAAATTTGCGTGTATTGCCAACACCCCCAACGGGATAAAACATTGACTGCTGACGGAGAGATGGGGTGGATGTGATTGACAAGCACCAACAGTCCGGGATAACGTGGTGTTAGCCGCCATGCAGCTAGCATGCAACAGTGACTTTGAGCTTTCAAATAAACTATTCCCTTAACTTCTAAGGAGTATAAATGATTGCAGGTAGAGTCTGTAAGGTATGTGGGAAACTTTACATTTTGTATAAACTGTTTAACAGTCCACAAAACAGAAGCCGAGCAGGCCATTCTTTCATTCATGTTTTTTGAGTTAAAACGTTCTAAATATCAGTTTTATTCAGCTTTAGAGTTTAGCCGAAATTAGACTGCTCCAGCCAGTGTAACTTTTAGCCCTTTCCCTTTTAAAACAACCTTTACATTCACTTAAATCACGTCGTGCCCTCTTCTTTGTGTCCCTTTTACTTAATATTCCCTGACTTTACTGTTCAAAAGTAAATTAAACAAGCCACTGAAATTATTATTTCTAGCTTTTCCATAAACTCCACTCAGACATGCCAAGCTAGCAGCGGTACCCAACCTTGTTTGACAGGCTAACAGGATGCTAAGCTAATTATTATGGTCAAGGAGGAGGAGGGAGGAAACTACCTCACAGACAGGGAATGGCACGTTAAAACTTACCGGGGTGTCCTTCTCCAACTGACTCAGAAGAGAAGAGGAAGCAGTCTTCATCGTAAACCGAGCTGCTGTTGTTAATGAAACCGTTCATCTGGTAGTTCATTTTAGCCACTCTTAGCTTACAAGCTAGCCGACTATATACCCACTTACACAGCTTTAATAGAAAACCGGGAGACACGTTTTACACCTTCACTAGGGTCACCTGCTCGCTCTTCTCTCACACATACACACAAAGCGACAACCACAGTTAAAGTTCAGGGAAAACAGGACGGACCAGACAGCTGAATTTATGGTCTGCACGAATTTCCTCAGACCCCTCAAATCATTGCTCTGCAGCCAATGTTATTGTTGAGCACAGACCATGTGGTGCTCATGGGCGTGTTCATACCAAGAGCTAAACGCCAAATGGCGCTGAAGACAAATTGCTCAAGTGACTCAAGTGAACCCTGAGATCTGCTGCACGCTGTGTTTCGTTGTGTTTAGTATTTGGAAAGCAGTTTCCAACGTTTGTGACAAGATGTTATGGTCTAGAATGTGGAAATACAAAAATAAGAACCCTAATAAACCATGATTGCACTATTAAAATATGTGCCATGAGAGGGATTAATTTATAGCGAGATTGTAAATACGTAAAGTATAAATTTCCACTGTACTGTGTGCAAAGTGTTTTCATTTTTTTTTTATATTTGTACTGAAAACATTATGAGATGTGCAAAGAGAATAGGAAGATGTCAAACAGTTTTTTGGGAAAATTACAATTTTTGTAATACCCTCTGCACACCAGCACAATGGATTTAAATCAAACAATTAACATGAGATTCAAGTAGAGACTTTCAGATTTAATTTAAGGGGTTTAGCAAATGTATTGCATTAACTGTTTAGAAAGTACAGCCACTTTCAGAGGCTCAAATGCAACTGAGCAATTGACTGACAAGCAGTTTCATGGCCATGTGATGTCTTTCCCCCGATAATTCACAAAGAAATTAAGCAGAAATTAAGCAAGTTGATTCTAAGCATCCAACCTTTGGTAGCTTTCCACTGGAACACTCAATAAGAGGTCCAAAGGGAAGAATGTGCAAATGAAGACTGAAAAACCAGAGAAACAGCAACAACTTTAGGAAGAAATTCAGTGAGCAGCTCAGAACCAACAAAAGGCCTAAAACATGACAGGAAAGAGCTTAAGTGGATGATGACAGAATTGTTTCCATGGTCAAGAAAAACAGATAACAAAACATCTAACATAGTGAAGAAAAAGGAATGTAAATACAAATGGGTTTTAGAACAAGATGCAAACCACTGGTTACACCCAAAAATAGGGAAGTCAGATTAGACTTTGCCAGAAAACATCCAAAAGAGAGCACAGTTCTGGAAAAAACATTATACAGATGAAACCAAAACAAATTTGCACCATAAGGATCGTGGAGAAGGAGAGAAACAGCTAATGATCTGAAGCGTATCACATTATCTGTCAAACATGTGGGAGTCAATGTTATTGCATGGGCATGTATGGGTACCAGTGAAACTAGGTCACTAGCATTTATTGATAATGTGACCGCTGATAGAAGTAACAGCATGAACTGTGAAGTGTACAAGGCTATACTCGCTGCGCCTGTTCAGCCATATGTTGCAAAACTGATGACTCAAAGCAACCCAAGAGTTTCACAAGATAAAGAAATGTCTTCAGTGGTGACGCAGTCGCCTGATTTCTGTAATTCTTAATCATATTATGTAATACTATTGTTAAACCCACAAACTGCACTCCAGTCACATCTTGATCCACTTTTAAATCCACCATGTTGGTGTACATAGGCAAAACTACAAGAGATATGTCATTGACCAAAGATCTACTGTACTTTTGGAAGTCAAAGCTTTGCATCTATTTTTTCAATAAGGTGCCACATTTATTATTTGATGCTGAAGAAATTCAAAAGTAATGTTAATGTAATGAGATCACACTCCATGCTTTTGTAATCCCAACTTTAAAAAAACGTTATTTGTGTTCTGGGATAGATAGAAGAACTAGAATCAGTGTCATAATCCATTAGGTTAATTAATGAATTATTAAGGGACACCAAATAGCTCCAAAATGGTACAGCCACATGAGGGCATCTCACCTTCATTTAGGCAGAACCACATAAGTATATAATGGAAATATATCTTCTCCAATGGTAAAGTGAATTGGAATTAGAGTCCTGTTTTCTAACAATACGCTAACTGATTCAGGATCTGAGATGTAACTCTTATTTGTCTTATTTATTTATCCATTTATTTCAGTTTCACCGTTGTATGGTTAGTCCATCAAGTGCATTTGATCAGCAACATCTGGTTTATACTTACCCTCTTATTTACTATGGAAGCATTAAGTGTGTACTTATTTTTTCACAAGACCACAGGTAAAGTTTCTTTTTCATGTGACTTGCTCAGATAAGGATTCCTTTTTTCTTATGCTTTTTCATCATCTTTGGTTTTGGATCTTGGATCTTGTTGGTTAGAGTTCTTAACATTGACTCAACATTGACTTCTTGTTGGACATTCAAAAGAAAGACTTTTTACCTTTTTGAAAACACCTTTTTAAGTCCAGCATGCACTCTACACATACATGCAAAAATATAAGTCGAGTCCACGTCTCTTATGTTTTCTGTTCATGTCTGATGGATGGCCAACTACGTGAAAAAATAGGTACCCTGCTTGTGTCAAAATGTGATTGATGGCCCCAGCCTTGACCTTTTGACCCTACCGGAAGTACTCCGGAAGTGTCTTATCGATTCCATATGTGTGACTAATCGCATCCGGTGGAGGAAAAAAGGAGGGGTGGTTCCTGGGGGGATCAGAGAGGGAGGGTTCCTGGGGCATGGAGAGTTCAGGGGGGTGACGCAGCAGATTTCTGTTGAGTCAGTGCAGTCCACAGACAAACTCATAGTTTGAATTCTGTTTAAATATTATGACAATGTGATCTTGATATCCTTTTTCTCAGAAAAGAACTATTTCTTTTTTTCAATAGTGGATGTATTTTACTTTCTTATATTACAGGCACAATAAAATAAAAACCTTTAAGATTATCTGACTATAACGGATTGCATTTTATTTATATATATATATATATATAGATATAGATATAGATATAGATATAGATATAGATATATATATATATCCAGTGCCTGGGTGGAGGTAAGCGCTCGTAATGACAAAAGAAGGACTTTCTATCTGCTTGTAACCTACAGGCTGCCCACCTCGTATGTGTAAAAAAAACCATAAATAACCCTCATGAAAAAAGCGCAGCGCCCGTACTCAGAAATCGGCGCCAAATAATTTTATTAAAACACCCTCGGATGAGGTATTGTGCGGGAAAGACTTTTCTTTGTTTTAGAGTGACTTTTCCGACAGGTTTTCTCATTAGCAGAAACTCTCGACAGACAGAAACTCTAAAAGAAAAAGTTCTTGTTTTACGCACATCAAGGAGGAGTCAACAACCCCTCTAATCGTTATTAGTATTTCTTAATGCCTCCAGCCAAGAAAAGAATTTCATAAAGGCCCCAACTCCTTGTACGTGCAAAATAACCCAGATGACTACGCCAGATGGAAGTATAACCGGAAGCGTGGCAGGGACTTTCCCTTTGACCTTCATTCTGCTCCATGATCAGCCGTTAAATCTTTCCTCAATATTGCTGTAATGTAACAACAAAGTTAGTTTTTTAAGATCAAACAGTTCCCAAAACATTCCTTACACACCCCCGCAGTCACTGAATTAGCATCTGTGGCACAAATAAGCTTCAGGGACTGACTTGTTTTTTAGAACCGACCTTTGACACTTGGATGTTGGCTTAATTTTTACCCAAAGAGAAATTTGACCCTAATAAAAAAAAACCCACGATACTGTGGTGAATACTTACCTCAACTTTGATGGGTTTTTTCACAGCTATTTATTTTGAAAAAAAGTAAACATGTCACAAGGACACAATGCACATTGCAGAGTACATGAATGGGAAGTAGGAATTCCTCCTCTCTATACTTACACTCCTCCCAAACAAATATCAAGTCATCATTTCCATATTGTGTGTCCCACTTTTCGAGCTTCAGTGAAGTGTATCCAAGTGCACAAGATGTAAAACAATGTATTAGTTTTTTAAGCCCTTCACCGAGTCCCCGTCAAGATGCCGTTCATTTAAGAGACTAATAATTTTTTTAATTTAAATTGCGCTAACTTCAACGCAGTAACATTAAAAATAAAACATATTAGAACTAATTTTTGTCGGACACAAGAACAACTCGAGCATCTTTCTTTCGGGAGCCGAACTAGGGCTTACAAGTTTGCCGTGCCCCTGGGGACCAGTGCGAGGTTGTGCGGCAGATCCTGGCGTGGAGGGTCCAGACACTCCCACAGCGCAGACTTTGCAATCCGCACAGAGCGTTTCTGGTGTGGCTTATGCAAAAGAGACAATACAGCTCCCTGTAAGCATGTCTGTTGTAGCCTGCCCTTTATAAATATCTCTTTGATTATTCAAACAGTGTTTAAATTGTGACTCGTTTGTTATCCAAAAACATTTTATCTATGTTAAAATATACAGATATATATATTTCAAGTTTGTTTTTTGTTTTTTTTTTTAGCTCAAACAGAGTCTTGAGCATATTCATATAGCAAATCCACATAACCAGTGTGCACCCTAATGTACGTCTTTGAACTGTATGTTAATCAGTACATGAAGCGTACCTCTGAAAAGAGTCCGTCATTTGGGAATTTACTGATTTGTTTTTTAACTGCAGTTTTCACAAACTACGGATGATGAAATCCTCTGTATTGTAGAAAATGCCTTTAAACTATCGCTGTTCCTACTTACTGAGTTCCCTAGCTACTACTTTACTATGTGAATAAACTATTTGAACAAGAAAGGATTTAAAGACACATTGAAGCAAAGGCAAAAAATTTGTAATGAAATTTATGTGACCATTCTTCTGAAATCACAAATTACCGTAGATCATTAATAGGGAACAAAAAAGGAGGATCACATCAGCAATGGGAGACAGAAGTCTTGACACGTGCTTATAACTTAAAACACAAAAAACCCAGTTAGAGCTGGTAAGATTTATGGTATAAACCAGACTTTCACAGTCTGCATCTTTACAGGGTTTTTTTTTCTGCTTTTGTTCACTCCTAGTGTGATTAACAAACAACAACCACAAACACAGAGCCCACTAACTATTAGCTGCTTTCCCCCCTAAACAGTCAGTTGACTGAGAGAAATGCAATCCATTATTGTTAACACTGAAGGAGATGTGCTCCAGTCAGACTTATATTTCCTTAACTTACATCCTCTGTTTAATTCCAACATCCCTTTGATGGAAAATTGGTTAAACCATTGCTCAACTTATGTCTGAATGACGGCAGATAATTCTGATGAAAAGGAAACTGACCCCGTAAGCACTTTGCAGCTGAGTCAAGGGCTTGTGAAAATAAGGTCAGGAGGTGTCCGGTATGAGTGCGCATGCGGCCTGACGTTCCATATGGGGCATCTGACAGACACATTAGTGCAACTCAGGGTGTGAGCAGCAACTCCTGTATGCTAAACATAAGAAAAGTAATGTGTAGTGCTTCTTCATTTTTTTTACAACCGAGATTCCAGGGCTCATGCTTATATGGTTTTCTTTTATTCAAAAACAGGTTAGTTTAGCGATCGTGTAACTGTGTAAATGACCTTTTTACCGGTTTGAGGAGTTGGTTCCCTGGTCCAGATATTTGGGGTGGTTCAAATGCCAAATCTCCAAATGCAAACGAAAGGATATTTTCCACTTTATATCTTAAATGTGTATAAATGAGATCGGATGATGTCCGATAAAAGTAATAAACAAGAAATGTAAATCAGTTTTTTTTAACTTTGCAGACTCATTTACCCACTCCAGTGAAAGCGGTAAAAAAAAACGATCATGACTTTAAAGAGAATATGAACAAAATGCAATAGCCTACATTTTGTTTTTTGCTACATTAACAACTTTTCCAACTCTGATTCTCTGTAGGACCCACACGGACGTTCAGACTGAAATCCAGTTCAGACGGCACACGCAACATGTTCAAGCTTGCACGGAGGCCTTTCAGTAAATATAAGAAGATGGTTAAGGCGAGAGATTGCTATTCTGTCTTTTACATCGGTACAAAGGGAGGACTAAATGCCAAAAAAGACAAAAGTTTTTTTTTTTTTTTAAAAATGAAGCTTTACAACAGTTCAAGTATCTTTGTGTTTACGGGGAGAAGGGAATAACTGCGGCCGAGGCTCTGAAAAGAGACGGTCGATGACCTGGGCTACTTTGAGCTGGTTAACGAACGTAAGACTGAGTGCACAGACATAATCGATTGTCTGGACAATAAGAAATTCTAGATATGTTTTCCACAGGGAGCAGATACGGAAATAAAAGATGTAGCCATCCCAGGGCAGCAGAAACCTCCACACGCATCAAATAATGCAAAGCGCAGCGGTGGAATGACATCAGTCTTAGATGTAGCACAGCAGAACGGATTGAGTCTAAAGGCAGCAATCAAAGAAATGGGCAGCAGCATTGACCGTAAGGAGGTTTACGATCTACTTTGCCAGCAGTATCCGCGTCTGAAACGATGGATGTAGAGTAGATTCCCTAAAAATTCTTTTCTGGAAGCACTGAAATACAAGAAGGAGACCTTTGGAAAGAGCCGACAGTCTTTTACTGAAATTCGCAGTGTTATGTTGCTGCTCGAACTGAGCGAGTCAGTTTGTCTCATAACTGGTTCCTTCATAAAGCAAGGCACAGGCTTTGTGCTATTTGACAACTTTGTCTTGACCACTTATTCGTCTACTGGGTTAAATCAAACACACCTAACTGGCGTGAATTTGTAAACGTTACTGTGGTCTTTAACTTTGAAGACCAAGAATCAGACAGGAACAACCTCAGCGCTAAGGTGTTCATCGGCAACGATAAGTTAGATTATGTCATACTTAAGCTGGAAACAGAGAAAGTGCCGCCAGGGCTCCTTAAGAGATTTGGACCTGTGCCTTCAGGCGGCGAGGCCTGTGTTGTCGGACGCACAGGAGGAGGAGTGAAAAAAAATGAGTCCTACGTGCGTCGTCGAGAAAGAGAGGCGAGAGAACGCTGAGAATAATGAAAATGTAGAAGACTGCGAGGAATTTTGCAGTCTTTGTGAAATCAATCAGCAGATCAAAAATGACCCGTATGAAAATATCTACGTCACCTACAACACTCTCATGTAGCTACCACGGCTCTTCTGGCTCCCCGGTTTTCGATGCGGACGGACGAGTGTTTGGTCTGCACAGTGGCGGGTTTTTCTATGGGTTTCCGAATCTTAGCGAGAATGTGATTGCGTACGCCTTTCCTCTGCTCACTATATTTGAAAACTATGTGGACAATCTGAAGAAAGACGTATGTGGAGGTGTTGGAAAGAGTTGAGGAGGAGGCAAAGGGAAATCCTCACCTAGAAAACATTATAGCCTACATAGAGACTACACCCGAAAGTCTCTACATGCGTTCTTCTTCCCCACTCTCGCCAAGTGCGAGATAGGTGATTATTGGATCATTGGGCGTCTCCATCTGTATTGTAAGATCTTTACCTTACAATATAAAGCATCTGGAAATGACTTCTTGTGAAGTGGTGTTTTATATATAGAACTGAACTGAATCCAATTAATCGCCAAATTTAAATCCCCAAGTTAAGTGGCAACTTGTATTGCATCTCATAGACAAGTGATTCCCTTTCCTGTGATCCATAATAGTTTGTAAATGACATATCAAACACACCTTTCCTGTGACCCCGTGACTCTAGTAACATGTTTGGCTGTTAACATTTGCCAGGGGATTGAAGACGAATGCTAATTTTGACCTTTGGTCTTTCAAAGTCTCTCTGAATCAAAATATTGAAGTCCAAGTGGAGTCATGAGTTGTTGTTCACTTAAAGCAGGAATGCAAGTAAGATATATCTGAACTGAGGGTTAAGTGAGTTCACACAAATGTACAAACGTATGCTTTTTCTTGACAGCATAATGTCATCCAATAATCAGCATTTGTTAGTTTGCATTTGCTCTTTTATTTGCACACTCGCATAGATGACACAACACAGTTTCCTGGGAGCCAAAGAAACACATTATTAGCCTAAACAGTCACTCAAGGTGCCCTATAGAACAGGGGCTGTATCCACAAAAAGCGATGTTCAAGTTTTCACAGTCACATGTAGATTTCAGATAGAATTAGATGATTTCTCTACTTTTGGATGCATTGGATTTGTTTTATGAATACAGACCAAGACCTATAGAGTTAAACATTTAAACCATCATGTGTTCCAAAATGAAAGTTTGACATATTTATGGTTTAGCCCAAACTACACAACTACACACTCACTACACACAACTACACACTCACTACACACTCACTAACCCACTAACATGGTTTAGCACAAAGGTCTACACAAAACCACTCTCACACACACACACACACACACACACACACACACACACTCTGCTGTTAACTGTGATACCATCAATACTTGTGATCCAAGGTCCTTACTCTGATGCAGGACTGTTTACATGGATCCATATTGCTGTCAGTAACATCTGTTCATATCGGTCACAGGTTTGCTCCAACTTTAGCCTCATATTCAGTATGCTTGTTTACATAATGATATAGCTTATGAGTCTATAAAAGCACTGGGAAAGCAAAGGAATGTTTGCAAACTACATTAGGAGTCAATAAATGCCCTGTGACACTATGAGCACAGTGACACGGGGGTCAGATCAGACTCTGATTTGATGGATATTGCTTTTTTTCCCGCTCATACACAGTCTCATTTTAACTCTTGATCTTCATTTTCTTTGCAGTGTCTGTTTCCCCTGTCTTTCCTATCCGTTTCACCCCTGTGGGGCTAACCTGAGCTGGTCTGGGTTCACCTAGGATAGCAGCAACCAGGGCCTCTGGTGCAGTCACCACACTACCTGGAGACACAGGGCTGCGAGGACTGAGCGGGCTGATGGTGGGAGATGGCACGGCGTCGGGGGACATCAGCCGCTCCTTTTTAGAGCAGGGAGAGCGGCTTCGTGTCTGGCTCTCTTTGGAGCGAGGCCCGAGGCTGAGGCTCTGCAGAGAAGGGAGGGGATTAGATGAAAGAGCAGGAAGTGCAGGGCTGCGACTGCGCCGGTGACGGTGGTGGTGTTTGCCCGCTTTAGGGCTCGGGCTGCGGGAGTTTGGAGCCAGCAGAACAAGAGTGCTGTCATCTTCAGAGCTGACATCGGAGCTCTCGGAGCGACACACGGTGGGACTGTGAACTGGCATGTTGATCTGTTGAGGACAAGACGTATGTCGGCACAACGCTCAATATGCTTTACAAGTAAGTACAATAAGTGCTAGTGAATTAAAAATAATAATTAACTTAAAGATATCAGGCACTTCGTGTCTTTTGACAATCTGCATTTTCGAGCAGATTTTTAATGTTGTGGCCAGGTAAAGTGGGGGTAATTTCACTGCTTGCACAGTGGTAGCAGTTTAATCTCCATATTTTGACTCAGATAAATGAAAAGTAGCGGACATATTAAGAAGTTTTATGATAAAATATTCATGTTTTTCTCTTTGATAAGCCCAGCTGCCTTATTCACACGTCCTGTTTTGTCAGTCAAACAGTTGGAAATTTGTCAGATATTACTTCACTCTCACAGAGGACAAACAGATCCTGGAAATATTCACATTTAGTGGATAGAATCGGATTTTTTTGCTATTATATTTGCATTTAAATGGCAAATATAATATACAGTTTACTTATATATACAGTATACACTAGCCATGCCATTTATACCTGTTCAACTGCTCATTGATGCAAATTTCCAACTAGTCAATCATATGGTAGCAGCTCAGTGCATATAGACGTATAGATATGGTCAAGATGACCTGCTGAAGTTCAAACTGAACATCTGAACTAGGAGGAAAGGTGATTAAAGTCGGTTTGAACATGTTCGTTTCAGTATTTCTGAAACTGCTGATCTACTGGGATTATCCCACACAGCCAGTATGGACTGAAAAAGAGAAAATATCCAGTGAGCCGCAGCACTCTGGGTGAAAATGCCTGTTGATGCCAGAGGAGAATAGCCAGACAGTTTCAAGCTGATAGGAGAGCAACAATAATCCAAATATCCTCTGGTTATGACCAATGCATGTAAAAGATGATCACATATCAATAATGTGAGTGAAGTTCTTCAAATCCAACAAAAGTGGTATCAAACGTTTGTGCTACGTTTGTGCTGGTTTGTGCTGCTATCATTTTAAAGATATTAATAAAAATTTCTAGAGGTCATCAGAGGTCAACCAGCCCCCCCACATTAATGGAATCAAACAAAACTGGTATCATTCAACTGTGCTATGTTTGTGCTGGTTTGTGCTGCTGAAATTGTCGTTTGTGCTGCTTCCGTTTTAAAGATATTAACGAAAATGTAAAGGTCAAAAGGTCAACACAGAAAATTTCTTGAATATCTTTAAAATGATAGCAGCACAAACGAAAATCTTTGCAGCAGAAACCAAATTTTTGCAGCACAAACCAGCACAAATGTAGCACAAACGTTTGATACCACTTTTGTTGGATTTTTAGAAGGTGGGGGGGGGGCAACTTCACTCACATGTGCACAATATGTCAAACCTTGAAGCAGATGGGCTATGGCAGCAGAACACCACCCTGGGTGCCACTCCTGTCAGCTAAGAACAGGAAACTACGGCTACGTTTCATCAATCTGCAGCGACTGTGTGATTAACTGTGTGATCCTATAATGTCAATATGTACCCAGATTTCAGAGGAATGTTTGCAGCACCTTGCCCTAACCCTGGTGCTAGGAAGACATACCTAATGAAGTGGCTGATGATTGTACCTGTGTACCTGGATCTGTTCTTGACTAGCAGGAATGCATTTGCTTCACGTTGTTCTATAATTCGTGTTACCTGAATTGGTGATGACAATCCAACAATGCTGTTCATGTTATGACTGTAGTAACCCAGGATATATTCACAGTCATCTCTTGGCAAATCCTCCTCTGAGAATGTCACCTGTGGAGAGAAAACCAGACAGAGTATCTCTGAGTTCAGCTCAAAACATATTTGTGAATTTGTGCTAAGGCTCACCTGCGTTGCATGCTCCGCTTTGGCCCACACATACGCCTGATAATCTTTGTGATGTCTGAATCCAACCTGCAGGAAGATAATTGCAGGTGCTGACACTGTGGGAAATATGTGTAATAATTTATAAACTTAAGACTTACCTTGTATATTGCCACCCAGTCCCATGAGCTGCGCTGATAAGTTGATGCAACAGTGAATCTGACTGTAGCATCTGAGGCTTTGCACCATTCCTTGTTTACCTGCAGTTCCACCAGAGGCATATCCACCCTGAATGGGAACTAGGAGATAAGTTATAGATAGTTAGATAAAGCACAACCTAGCAATGTAACAACACAGAGATGTAATTATGGCATGCTTCATCTGAGGTCATATGATAATCATTGTCTCACATGTAGTGAAAACAGGGCAGAAACAGGTTTGTGGTCACTGATGGTGAAACTCATGTGACTGCGATACGCATGCTGTGTCACTTTAGTTGCCCCCCCCAACCACGAGGTCAGGCCACGCTGCAGTGCTGCATTGTGGGTAGGAACTGGTGAACCAGTGCGGCGAAGACGCCATAGGATGCGATCTGTCCAGGCAGGTTTCCTCTTTTTAGCACTGACAGAGAAACAGACACACGGTTATAAGCGGTGGAAACTTTTGCTTTTAGACAATAAAATCAACAACCCTGTTTACACTTGGTTTTAAAATGCATTTCAGACATCTGAACACCAACTGGAGAGCTGATAATTCATCATCATTTATACTTGCTACTCCAACCCTAATGCTCACTTCTGTTTACGGCCAAGGTTGATAAGCTGAAGGTGAAAGAGCCCCTCAGTTATCACACACAATAGTTACAAAAATGTTCAGATCTGTTTCAGGAATAAATGCTGTTGTTCCCACAAGGGAAAACGATTGTTGGAAACAGCAAAAGGGCCAAAATTATTATGAAACTTGTGACAATTTTGCCTTTGAGATGATTACTTTAAAGATGAGGACCAGGTTTGTGACCACTCACAGTTAATTGCTGTCTTCAAGGTGAGTCAAGATGGCGATACAACAGCATTAGGATGGAGTCAGTCTGTTAGTAGCTTGAGACTGAATGCGGTCAAGTTGGCAAATAGAAGCAGTCTGTTTGTGACGATACAGGAGCTAACTTTGATAAAATTGTGAAAATCACAAATCTGCTGCTTTCTACATGCACAGAAATTCACATTTACTACTTACATTTAGATCCTCATTTGAAACAGAAATTCCATAAATAGTTACATAGTTTCTGCAGGACAGCAACTTTACTGCAAAATGATACATACGCTCAGCTACCTTACTGTTATATAGAAGTCTAACCAGAATACAACCAGTTGAGTCCAGTCCCCCATTGCAAAGAGATCAGACTGATTCAGTTTGATTCTGTTGTGTTGTCAATCTGGTGACAAGTATTTGAAACCCTCCATCAATCTGTATGAGCCGGTCTGACTGGTTGACCGTGACAGTTTGGAGGCAGGTTGCCTCTGATCAGCTGAATTGTGTTATCACCTTGCAATTGAAACTGTTGTCCAGAGGTTAAAAGTGTTGCGTATTCAATCTTTGGACAATCAAATGGCAATCATTTACCAGATGGAACAATAATAATGCAATTACCAGGCAACCACCAATTTTTCCTATAGTCACAAGAAGGTTACAATCCTATTTCTATTCTGGTGTGACTGATTCATAATATGTGTCCGTGCTATTCCACCTGATGAGACTGAGTGGATGTCCTTCAAAGTCAAAGACGACTACACTGATGACACTTTGTGTTATGTCCTTATCAGAGAAACATCCTGACATATTAAAATTTAGGATCATAGTGTGTCTCCACTTGGGATCTGATTGCCCAAGATGCATTTTAAAACCAAGTGTAAACAGGGTCTAGATAGAGATGACTGAACCAACCTGGTATCGTAGGTATGAGTGCCTACATCAAACTTATAAGTAGGTGGGAATTTAAGTTGTGCCTCCATGAAGCCTTCCAGGATGAGCTCTGTATTTTTAGCCATGTTGAGCTACAGAGTAGGGCAAACATTCCAGAATTATAATATTAGAAATAATTATTATTTAAACACAGGTTTTTGTGCTACAGCTCCCTCTGTTGGTTGTAGTGTCTGATTAAACAGGTGGCATGAAGCCTTCCAGAAAAATCCATCTGTCTCTGTGAATGTGTGAATGCTTTATTAAAATGCTGAAGGTGCCTCACCTGATCCCGCTCCCACAGAAGAGGCAGCTTATTGCTGTCAATGGCACATTTCACCACATGGATATCATAGTCTTCAATACGGAAATTTAAATCCCCAAACCAAAACACGACACTGGGAACAGAATAAAGAGGCCTTTACTTCAGGAAGAGAGCACAGATACAAAGAATAAAACAGTCAATTTACCACTGTAGTGCACTGTGCCTATGTAGATTCAATTAAAAAAAAATTAACATAAATACATATCATTATTAGCTAAATTAAGCGTGCATGCTAAGGGTTCAAGAGGTTTGATCAAAGCAGGAAACATTTTTTAACAAATATATGTGTGGGA
This sequence comes from Haplochromis burtoni, assembly GCF_018398535.1. Taxonomy (NCBI): domain Eukaryota; kingdom Metazoa; phylum Chordata; class Actinopteri; order Cichliformes; family Cichlidae; genus Haplochromis; species Haplochromis burtoni. The sequence goes on from NW_024582543.1 coordinate 303,569, forward strand.
TTTGTTCATTGTTATAACTTAATAATGACATCACTTTGTATGGGTGTGCAAAGCTTTTTTCAGTTAATTAGACCTTTTATTAAAAAAAAAAAAAAAAAAAAAAAAGAAAAGTCACCCACTCATGGTCTAGTACACCAGTAGCAGCCCCTCCTTCAAACTGCTGCTGCTGCAGGATGCTTTCAAAGTCTTCCATCCTCTGTTCCAGGTTCCTCATGTGAGCTGGCAGGTGACAGTTGAGGAAGCACACGGGGTGGCCGAACATGGTCATCCTTGCACTGACGCCGCCTTTATTCCCCTTAAAATGACAGGAAAGGGCGAAGCATGCAGCGTCAAAAGGACCTCTTATGCAGACAAGATTTAAAATGAAACAAACATCAGCGTATATCAACCAGATCTGTGCTCGGGGACAAGGTCGTGTTGTTTTTTTCCCCCAACACTCACAACACCAGAAAGCCAGACAGTCTGCTGCTGCTGCACTGACCTCAAAGAGAAGGAGACTGCACCAGCAGCAGCCAGGGGTGATGCTGACATCAACATGCACAGGAAGGTCACACACTGACATATGCACCCAGGCATGCATGCACCTGCTGGCAGGAGGGAGCACACACACACTATATCTTCCCTTGCTACCCCCAGTGACATGAGCCCACTTCAACTTTTGCAACATCATGAATCTCAGCTGGTTTCAAAGCAGCACTCTGTAATGTGTAGCACGTACCCAGTATCCCCCAAGTCCTGTGCGTGTACTCTGTGTCTGCACACCTCTGAGAAATGGAAGGTGGCAGAATTTAGAGAAAACCAGCAGCAGCACTCCCTGCATTCGCTGGGACGCCACCTGAACAGATGAGATGGATGAAAAATAATATATCCATAGCAAAAGAAACTACAATTCTAATGGCGCTAAAGGTTATGAAGGACAACAGATTTCACTCCTTACTGACCAAAACATATCCAAAAGGGCTGAGTGTGTCCATGCAAAGCTCACTCCACTGGTCTGAGAAAAGAACATCCTTCAGTCTTTTGTTTATCATGGAGTTGACTTCTTGGAGTCTGGATGGTGCCAGAAAGTAGAGAAATGTCAAAATGAAAATAATAATACTAAAAAAAAGGACAGTGATGGGTAACAGGAGGGGAAGAATCAAAATGAACACAGATGACTGAGTGGGCATTCACGGCTGTCTCTTTGGCACCGCTGAGCCGTGCAGAATTACTTGCTTACCCGATGATAAACATGTCAATGTTCCCATCGGAGACATTTGGTCCAAAGAGAGAAGTGATGTCATCTGGCGGCACAGCTGATCCCACGTTCCATGTGATGATGTACACCCTTTGAAAGGACAGAAACAGTGGAAAAATTGCATGAGTTCTATAGTTTAAGGTAAACAAGGACGTAATCCATGCTGTAATCCTCAGAGAAAGAGCTTTCATCAGGGTTTCTGTGTACAGAAAAAAAGATAAGCACAATTAAGCACCTCTGCATCCCTTGATGATGACTAAGTATTCTGCCTGCCTGTGTGTCTGTGTGTGTGTATGTGTGTGTGCATGTGTGATTGTGGATGAGTTCTGGCAAAGATAAAAAGAAAGTATGGAGCTAATCATCCTTTGAATTACCAGTTTGATTATTTTGTGCTGAAATATCCAAAATAATTAATTAAGACTCCATCTAACCATCAGTTTCTTTGGTTTGTGATTTTCCTCGGTTAACAGAAACAGTGAGAACCACTGATTCACTTTGCTTTAACGTGAGATCAAGAAAAAGAAACACATCTTGTTTTTCGAACCGCTGGAACCAGCAAGTATTTGGCATTTTTTCCCCAGAAAAAAAAATATTTGAGGTTAAATGGACTCAGTGAATCAGCTTTACACCTCTGCACATTTTGCTTGTCATTATTTGGATATGCAATTTCTGCACTGACAAAATGGTTTTATTAGCACAGACACACGTTCGGGGTCAAATAATTTATGTAAATAGACATCCTGTTGTTAGTTACAGTGCTTATTTACAGAAATAAAAGCACATCATTAGAGTTAATATTCTGCTCTGCCGATAGCCATTTATTCATAATTTAAAGTGTGCAGATATGATTTGTTGTGAGCTACATTACACCAAAAAAAAAAAAGAAAAACAGGGGAAAAAAGTGCCTTTGGATGAATTTGAGAGCTGTTAAACTTGGTGTCATCTAAACAGCCTTTGACATCATTTTTTCATTCAGTCCAAAAGATCCAAATATCTCAACATTATTAGACCTTTTTCTTACAAATGTGCCCAACAAATATTAACAAATATTCATCTGTTGCAGAATTTTGTAATTATAACGTGCCATTGCTTGTTTAAGAAACTTAAAATCACCCAAGCTCAAACTGCATTATGTTTTTAAAAGGCGTTTTAAGACATCTGAAGCACAACCTTTAGTTTTACATGTACAATAGTGCTGTGCGATAATGCAAATTTTGACATCGATCTGATTCCAGAAAAATACAGGTGCAGTATTGCACCAGTCCTGATACTTTTGACTTGTAAGGGTAGCTTAAGTAGGGAGATCAGTGTGTCCTGATTTATAATATAAATTATCATCAACCCATAAATTCTAAACACATTTTAATGAAAACTAAATCATTGTGATTTTTTTTTCACAATGAGTTAACACATCGAAACAGTGTTTTCAGCATTTCATGTATTTTGAAACGGTTTGGATTTTTTTGACCTGGAATGTAATTGTGGCTTTCTCTAAAGCACTCTAGGTCACCTTCTGTCCATTATCCATTATTATTATTATTATTATTATTATTATTATTATTATTATTATTATTATTATTATTATTATTATTATTATTATTATTATTATTATTATCAATGGATCCATTTGTTTATAGAACCAATTCTGCTGCTGTAATCTGTAAAGCTTTGAAATCCATTCACCCCCCCAAAAATGTCAACTAGACCTGACGGTATGGATGCTTATCTTGTAAAGCTTGCAGCTGATTTTAATCCTGAGCTTATTAATTACATTTTTCCCATCTGAGTCTGTAGACTAATATTGTTACTAAAATATGGAAAGCAGCCTGTGTTCTCCTCTTATTTAAGACTGGGCACCAATTATTGCCAGTGATATATAAACTTTATACCCTGCCAAATTTCAAGAGTCTGAAATAAACACTCACCTGAAACAATATTTGTCTGACTTAAGTCTTAAGTCAAACTAGGTCTGTTCTCAAATTGGGTTTTAGTACCATAATAGCCAGTGTTTTGGTAACAAATGATATTATTAATTCCCTAAGTAGGACAGAGCATTGTGCTGCTATGTTTTTTTCTGATCTTTCAAAGGCATTAGGTTCTGCTTACAATGAGTTGCTGTTAGGCAGATTCAGTGATACTGGTTTGAGTTACAGGGCTTCACTTTATATAGAACACAGTGCCAAACCAAGTTTCCTAAAGAACAGAATACCCCAAGGTTTAGTTTTGGGTCCTGTTTTATTTTCTATTTTTAATTGAGAACATTGGGAAGAATATGCCTCAAGCTAAAGAGCTAACGTGAACCTTTATGCAGATGACACCATCATTTCCTCTTTAGTCATTACGGTGATTTAGGCTGTTTGTGAGTTTCAAACGAGTGATGACTTTTAGGAATTGCGGGCATCACTGAAAGGTTTCAAATTCATTCACAATCCTAAAAAAACTGAGCTCATGTTGGTTTCTAGAAATCGCTTTCAAAGCTTAGACAATGTCGGTCTTTGAACCGTAGGAGAGAAGTATTTGGTTGGATGCCAACTTTCCTTTAGTGCTGAATATTAAGCACTTGGCGAAAAAGCTGAAAGTCAGGCTTGGTTTTTATTGAAATAGGGCCTGTATTAATTGATCAATTAAGAAAACATTTGCATAGGCTATACTCTTAAATGTACTTGGTTATGGTGACATTATTTACATGCATGCTGCCACCTCTGCACTTCATTTTTTACATGATGTGTAGTATTTACACTTTATTGTCTGGTACACATCACTGTGTACTTTATAATCTGCTTCCCTGGCCTTCGTTAACCCTAAGGAGACAACCAGAATTTATGTACAAAGCCATACTGGGTAAATTCCCTTCTTATCTGTGTAAACTCCTAACCCCTTTAAACAGCTGCTATGATTTGCGTTTCTCTTAGTGGCTCCTTTTTAGGGTACTCAGGATTTTTCTGAACTTGGTAGAACAGTATAGGATACAACAGTATCCCGTTTTGCACCTTGGTCTTGGAATAACCTTCAGAGGACAATTAAGCTGAAAGCTTTTATCTCCCTGGGAGACTTCAGAGCACTCATATATGTTCTTCTGTAACCAAAGACTGCAACTGCTATTCATAAACTGAACTTGATATTTTGTATTGCGTTACTTATTGACTTTGACTTGCTTTACTTTGTATAACATGTAAGCATTGATTTTATAATTTCTAATTTTATAATGGTGTGCCTCCTCAGCCAGGTCTCCTTGTTGAAAAAGATGTATTAATCTCAAGGGACCTTCCAATTAAATAAAGGTTAAATAAATAAATAAACACAACAGAAGTGCCTCTGGGAAATCTACCAACACAATGTGGCCGTGTCACTCTGTCAGTTCAAAAAGCTTTTAGTGAAATTTGCTGCTGTGATTTATGTGATGTGGTCTGGCACACATCAGCTCTCTTATCAGCCCTGACTGAAGGACAGCATCTGTAGCTGTGCTTCAACACAAAATGGGCAAACAGCCACACACATTGTTTCTCTCACCTGAAGTCATTGTTCTCTCCTCCTGGCTTCTCAGACTGAAGCTGGCTCTGTGCTGAGCTTCCAGGTGAGGGGGTCTTCTGGGGCTGAGGGCTGAGGCTGGGCTTGAAGCTTAGGCTGGAGGGCAGGTGAGGTGATGGCTGGCGAGGAGGGGGGGGAGGGGGAGGAGGGGATGGTGGTGGTGGTGGAGGAAGGCAGGGGGTGGGGTTCAGGTAAGGCTGGGGGCAATGGGGAGAATGAGGACTGTGAGTAGGCAATGAAGAATCTGTTGGGGAGTGTAGGAGTATGTTTGTACTCTGAGGTCCTGGGATGCAAATAGGGATCAAATCTATCTCGTTGGATGGCTCCACTGAAATTCTGGTTCGCCTTGGTTTATTTCCAAGAGCAGTTGGCCTTGGTCGGCTTATGCATGCCAGTGTTACTGGAGTGGACGCAGGCTTCGTCTGCCCTGACTGCATCTGCTCAGTCCCCCTTTTTGGCATAACGACCACCTGCATGGGATTCAATCCAGACGTTTTCTTGAGCTTTTCCGACTGGCTGCTTAGAGGTGCTTCCTGTGTTTGGAGTTGTGGAGGTAAATCCAGACCAGCTCCAATTAATGAACAGTTTCCAGGCTGTACTTTATGGCCACAAGGGTCCGTGCCAACTTGTTTCTGCGGCAGGCGATCCATCAACCTGTAACATCGTGTTTATGACATTTTTCTTAATGGTGTTTAAAGGAAAAAGAAATCACAGTGATTCTGCTTGCAGAATGTAAAAAAGGCACAAAATTGCAACATTGCTTGTCAGCACACAATTGGAAGAGCAAAAGAAGTGCCTGCAGTGAGTGGAAAATGAGAAAGAGTATTACATTATTTTGAGTACCTGTCCACATCATCCTCCCTTGGCATCACTGATGATGTTATCATGACTAGGCAACTGGGCTAAGGAACTAACTTTAGGCCTGCTGCGTCCTGGATTACACCCTAGCTGCTAAGCACAGTTAATTAGCCCCTGACCCTCTTACAAAGCAAAAGAAAAGATTGTTAGTAGTTATTTAGATAAGGAATAGGGCTGTAATGTGCTTTTAGAGCACACTGCTTTTTGTAATCTCTCACTTTAACATTTGAGTTCAGTCAGAAGGGAAGCAAAGGGGATCGGACACAGCTGCAGATAATGAAGCACATCAGGCAATGTCAACAGATGCTGTGGGTCACAAGCGTAGGTGTCAGTTCCGCTTGAATATTCAGGAGGGGACACATTAACCTGGGGTACGTGTTAGTCCCCTAGGAAATTTGAAGCATTGTACACTTCATTTCCTGCATTCTGGTGATTTTAATGCTCCAATTTGTTTCTTTCTGTTTAGAAATGTCAAAACTAACCCCACAAATAACAATTTACAACAGCCTCCTGGAATATAATGCAGTGAGTCTTTCAGGCTCTTTGTCTCAATTTTGTATATATAT
>NW_024582543.1:309837-343330 GCF_018398535.1 Haplochromis burtoni
ATATATATGAGCCCATCTCTGGTGAGTGGACACATATAGGCTGATTTACTCTCCTGCACTCCACTCCTTTGTTTCTGCCTGGATGTTGATGCTTAACAAGTTGACAGTTTGTGCCTTTTCTTTGGAGTAAAGTAAATGCACACCTCTTATCTTTTCACAGATTCACTAATAGATCCACATTCAAAACTTCCTGCACATTTTATACAATCATTTTTTTCTTGGCTATGTTATTGAGACTTACCGAAAATAACAAATGACACAAACTTAAGGTTATTTAATAAACTAACAACATTTTTAATGTCCTAACATTAAACCTCATCCTCATCATTTCTTTCTGTGCTCCGGCAAATTATCAGAAGTCAAGCTTTGCAGCTTCTGACTGACATCAAAACAGGGTGTGTGTTCGTGGGCTCAGTGGGATTAATTACATTTAGGAGAAAAGATCCAGTGTTGTGAGCTTTGGATATTGCAGGGATAAATAATATTTCCAGAGTAAAAGAATGAAGCATTGCTGCAAAAAAAAAAGATTTTAGAAGCATTTTCTCTGATTTTATTTATGGAGTCAAATGTGTTCAACCCTAAAATCTACACCTGTGGTTACATGAAAGAGGATGCCTGACATAAGAAGGACAGGTGCCTCCCTCCATTTTGTTTAAAGTCCTTCCACTCATAAATTATACACCTCTGTTAATAATGAATGACGTTCAAATGAGGACATCTTTGTAACTGAGAAATTCACGTGATCACAGCAATAACCCGTGAAACAGAGCTGTGAGTAATAGCGATCACACAGGTTTGAAGTCAAGAGGAAACTTTTGGAGCTTAAAATCCGGTGCCGGTGGGCCTTTCACATATGCACCCCCCATGAGGCTGCAAGTCTGAATGACAGCTCCGTTTTAAACAAAGGTAAGAGACTTATAGAAAACAACAACAACAGAAAACGCAGTTTTACAGGTGCAACCAAGACAAACACAAAGACAGCGGCTGTTTCTCCCCTCACACTGACGCTGTGAGGGGAGAAAATTACCTTTCATGCGTTGTTATATTTCCAAGGTGAACGAAAAGGTGAGCTCACACATTCATCAGTCCTCTTCTTCTTCTTTTCTTTTTCTCGCACACTTATGAACGTGAGCTGGCTGTTACAGAGTAAAATCGATGATGTCCGGAGACAGTCTCGTCCGGTCTGCAGGGCTGATGCGACCCGTCGGTACCGTGGAACGTCTTGTCACGGTGCAGCCTGCGCCGCCGCCGCCGGGCTGTCAGGACAGAAAACGGTCACGGTTGATGCGCCCGGACTCTTGCATGTTGATGCCTGTGCCGTGATACAGCAGCTGATTATACCTCATCCTACTTACTATCGCTGCCTCTGGCTACCTCGCGCAGTTCGCCGGTGCAGCTGTGCACTTTGTAGTCAGCATCCCGCCTGCACCTCCTGCACAGCAGTCTTACACCGACCCAGCGCCTCTCTTTCCCTCTCTGTCTTCCCAGCACACAACCTCTCCTTCTCTCTCTCCATCACACATACACCCTAGATAAAAGCATGAACACCAGGGGGTGGGCAGAGCAGGACAGGCAAAACAAAATTCAGCTGCCAAAGTGCAGCCGGCCAGAAATAACTGAGCATCTGTCCTATCACTGACGCATTAATCTGACATTAGTGCGTCACTGATAGCACGAATTGATCCATATGTCAATATTTAAATTTCACTTTGGGCACTGGCAGCTGGTAATATTATGTAATATTATGTACATCACAACAATCCATTAAACGAACAAAATAATAAGCGTTAACTGATGGTGTTTATGCCGAGCTTTTTTGTCGAGCCTATCAAGAAACAGAATTTTGATGTATAATGTTTGTGACTTTGCATTTTTTTTACGTTTGTATTATATTCCTTAATACACACAAGCTTGCGCAGTAAACAACTGCAAAAAGCAACCGTGTCTCAACAGAAAACATATTACCTCAAAAGTACTGTTATTACTGTTTGGGCCAGTAGTAGGGCCAGTCTATACAGTGACAATGCATTCAAACCAAACTGACTACATACAACATTTTCTCTAAAAGAGCATTTAATAAAGCCTTTAATTTTGATTCTTTGCATGGTATGAAAATTACTCTACAGATTGTGCTGGACTGCATTTAAATGCACATCAGAAAAACTCTTGTGAACATACAAGAGATTCCAGAAAATAAAGTGTGAGGCATCATAAGAAACATAACAGCAAGAAAAAGGGAACATTTGTGATCAGGAGTTTACATCCACTCAGCATGAGCATGAATGTCATGGTAATTTGGGGCTTTTAATGATTTCTTTGTACTGTTCTTTTTCCTGGATGGAAAAAGACTCTAAAAATCAAGAATTGGGTGCACAAGTTTGACTTAATTTTATATTTTTTCTGATCCACACAGATTCAAATATATACCCCACTAATATTTCGTACAGGGATTCTCAGCAAGCTGCTAAGCTTAAGCTTAACAAGCTTCTGCCACAGTTCTGGCTGGATATTTCATCACTCTTCTTGGCAGAACTGGTAGAGTTCATTTACATTAGTTGGTTTCCTTGACTGGACCCGGCTTTTAAGCATAGTCGACAAATTTTCAATAGGGTTGAGATCAGGGCTGTGGGAAAGTCGCTCCAGAAGCTTAGTATAAGCCTGCGTTATCCATTCAAAAACCTGTTTTGATGTGTTTGGGATCACTGTGCTGTTGGAACCATCAACTGTTCAATGATCCACCTGCTGATTTGAGGTGAAGGTGAAATATTTGGAGGTTGTTCTTCTCCTTCAATATTCCATCCACTTTGTGCAACGTACCAGTACGACTGGCAGCAGAACAGCCTCAGAGCATTATGCTAACACCACCATGCTTAAAAGCTGGTAAGTGTGGAAGCTTTACCTTTACTCCAAACACACCCATTGTCACTGTAGTCAAATAGCTCTATCTCGGTCTTGTCTGATAATACATTTTTTTCTTCATAAGGCATTTGCCTTGTCCATGTGGGGATCTGCAGACTTCAGTCAAGCTTGAAGGTGTTGATTTTGGAGCAGGGGCTTCTGTCTTGGTCAGCATCCTCTATCTCCATGGCGATGTAAAACACCCTTCAGTGTGGATAGTGATGCTGGTTTTCTCAGCAGTTTCCAGTTTATGGCTTGGCAGGCAGGCTGAGCCTCAGAGGTTCCTGGATTGTTCCTGAAAATGCTGACCAACTTCCTCTCATCTTCTTCCAGATCTATGCAAAGTGGTGACATATCAGAATAACTCATATTTGTATACAGTTGTTTGAACTGATGATCTTGGAACCTGCAGTTGCTTAGAAATGGCTCAGAAAAACCTTCCTAACTTGTGCAAATTGGCAATTCTCCATCTTTAGACTTTCTCAATATTCTGAGTATTGATCCTATCAAATAAATCCTTTATGCTGCCAGACAAACTACCAGTCGTAGTCAATCATGATCACTAATGAGAAATTAACAGGCCTTGGACTTGTCAAGTTTAAAGACATTGTTGATCATGTGTGGCTTAGGGACAATCCAGAATAAATTCAAACTTGTGTACCCAATTCTGTTTTTTGAAGTTTGTAAAGATGTAGGCTGTACAATCATTCCCTTTCATGGCCCTAATGTATATATATTAAGTTCTGATCACAATTTTTAAAGGTGAGATAGTCAGAGTCGCAGACAGCCCACGTCTTTTAAACTCCACGCCCCATGTCAAGGCAAATTGTAAGCTGTTCATTAAAGTATCCAGCACACCACCAGCTGCTGGAGAAAATGGCATCAGGGAAATGCTTTAGTACCATTTTTATCAATATAACAGTAGGGGGTACAACGCATATAATGGAACTAATATTTATTAAATGGATCTGTAGTGCTTACACTCTCTGGCCCTTAACAGCATCATCATAAAAGTTGTTCCCAGAATCTCCCTGTGACTGTGGGATTAATACACATGTGTAATCTCACTGGAATGTACTGATCCAAAGCGCCAGCTGTCCACTGAGAGCACAGACACCCACAAGCCCCTGCTAACACACACAAACCAATATGAATACTACACATTTGGCACATTCAAGTGATACATGAGCCAGATGTGATCGGAGGCGAGATGTAAATATTTAGTTGAAAAAAAGCACACAACATTGTCCCTTTTGACATCAGCTTGCTGTAATGTGTGTAATATTTGTAAAAACTGTAATCACAGCAACTCCCGAAGTTTCTGAGTCTATGGCCGCTTCTTGGTTTTAACCAGGCCTTTTTCCACCAGACAGCGGTAAAACTCCTGGATATATGTGTACACGCATTTCCAGTCGGGCTCGTTCATCCGGACTAAGTCATCGGCATCCAGCAGAGGGGGGCAGCCTGCCAACCTCCTGCAGAAAGTGCAAATGTCAGTGAAAAATGACTTGAGAGAAACAATGTAAGTGTAAAGTTACTTTGTTATTTATAATTCAAAGCTCGAGTTTTTGCAGATAGGACATATAAGGAAGGAGAGCTCACTCCGCAGTGTTGAAAGCCAGCTGGAAGTTTTCCTTGGGCTTGTTGGGGTTGAGGATGGAGTACTCGAAAGCGTCAGGGAAGAAGCGGTGCACCAGGGCGCAAAAGGCAATGCCGTCTTTCCAGCTGGAGGAGAAGTTCTGAATGTCCACCCCCTGTTTCATACCAGAGCGGGATAAGTTTAGAGGGAAAAGTGGCAGCAAGAGGGACATAAGAGTCAGGGCTATGTGTAGCTCCACGGGGCAATAATTCATAGACAGAGTGAGGTAGGGCATATTTACCTCATATGGCTCTGTTTTGGCCCTGCACCAGTCCAGAAGCATCTGTTTGACATTCTTAGCGTTGGGTGCCGCAGCAGGAGGAGCAGCAGCAGCAGAACTGGCCTTGCTGAGGAGAGGAAACAAAGACACAAAAGTATGGGTCACCTCATCTTTTCACATGGCAAATGCTTTGAGCATTTTCCCGCTCATTGAGATGAAGCATCATGTCTATATCAAAGAAGCAGATGATTGTTCTTTAACCCCCTTTTTGCAAAAATGTTCACCTACACCGCCTCGCATGTGACTCACCTGCCTCCTGTCCTGTTAAAGGGAGTAGCTGCTGATGGAGATGGCTGGCTGCTTGGTTCTAAAATGATGAAGAGAATTAAAGTGTAAAAATTATTAAAACTGAAGTGCAGGATGATGCATTAACAAACATTAGGGGGTTCACAGTTACTGTTTATTGGCGGCTGCTGGTTCATGGATGCCCTTCCTATGCTAACGGTCCCGCCTGTCGTTCCCGCTTTGCTCAGACCTTGCTGTCTTAGGTTTTGCTGCCTTAACCCTCGCTCCTGCTCCCGTTTTTCTGATGATAGGCAATTTAAAGAAAGAAAAAGGAAAGCAAAGCACCAAATGAGTCATGATTATAGCACTTCCCCTCACTATTTGACAGAGCTGTCAAAGTTTTCCTGAGATTTCACCTCTTTTTTTCTTCAGGAGATCCCTTAATGCAGAACGGATCATCCGTCTCTCTTCAAAATCTGAGGTGTTGTCGAGCTAAAACGATAATTACAGGTAAAGAAACAATATAAAGAAAAAATATTATAAACCACCTTGTAATCCGGTCTTTCAGAATATTTTTATATGACTGCAGGCATGTCTTGTAAATCTAGGCAAAACTGAGGTTACTTGGTCCTAAGTAATGCCATTACTTTGGCTTCCAGTAACACTGTGAGGAATCTTGGAGTAGTTTTTCTGAACAGGATATGTATTCAGCGCGCACATTAAACAAACATGTAGGACTGCTTTTTGTCATCTGTGCAATAATCCAGAGCGATGCTGAAAAACTAGCCCACACATTTGTTACCTCTCAGCTGGACTACTGTGATTCATTATTATCAGACTGTTTTGAAAGCTCCTTAAAAAGCCTTCAATTAATCCAAAGTGTTGCAGTTATTCTCTCAGGAGAGAGAGGGAGATCATATTTAATATTTTGCCCATATTAGCTTCTCATCATTAGCCCAGATTTAAACCAGAAATAAAAGAACTACTAAAAGAATTATTGAACTGAATTTAAAACCATTCTCCGCACATATAAGTGTTTTTGTGGTTCCCAAAAAAGATCATTGTTATGTCAACTGGTAACATGTGATTTAATTAAATTAAGTTAACAACTCAGATCAACCCAACAGATTTAAGTTACAGTTTAAGTTTAAGTTATACAATAAGTGAAACTTAGCATTGTCACTTAACATAAAAAAAACAAAACAAAAAAAAGAAACAAGTTAACAAAACAGGTTTTGATTTCAACTTGAATTGAAAGTTGATAGAAATCCCCCCAAAATGTACTAAACTAAAGCAGAAAACTGAGTGAGAATCATTTAAAACATTGCATTACATCAAATACAGTGTAGAGTTTCTAAAAGTAGAGTGGAAGGCAGAGACTTCAGCTATCAGGCCCCTCGCCTGTGGAACCAGCTCCCAGTTTGGATTCAGGAGACAGACACCTTTTCTAGTTTTAAGATGAGGATCACAACAAGCTTATAATGGCAAGCTGGATCAGGTGATCCTTAATTATGTCATAGTTATGCTGCTATAGCCTCAGGATGTTGACTTCCCATGATGAGCACTGAGCGTTTCTTTTCCGCTCACCCGTTTTCATTCTCCTTGTGTTTATTCGCCACTGCTTTATGTCATTAAAATTGACCTTCTCGTTCCCATAGTTTGTGTTTTGTCCTGTCTCCCTTTCCTTTCCTTTCCTTTCAACACCCAGCTGGTCATGTCTCTTTGATACTGTAAGACATTTATCTTATAATGTAAAGCATCTCGAGGTGACTGTTGTTGTGATTTGGTGCTGTATCAATAAAACTGAATTTAAATGTCAGAAATTACACAGTTTAGAACACACAGGATGGCAAAATGGAAACGAAACAACAATTATCTCACTGCTTTTTCTTTGCATAGATGTGATATGGATAATTTGATTGGCTGAAGCCACCTATAACTCACTCACCATCTTGTTGAGAACATCTTCATCCTCAATAGCAGCCAGTTCTTCGCTGGTTAGCGATGATTTGCCATCAGTTTTTGACTCCATGTCTGACAGGTGAACCTGGCTGTATGATAACAGAGCTGTCCTAACACATACTGACATAATTCTTGACTTTCTGGGTTTTTTAGTTTGTTGTTTTTTTAGCAACAACTTCGCCTTAATAATCCACAGTTAATCACTGACACAGGATTAAAAATACTTGAATTATTTCTGACCAACCAGGCCAGATAGTTCTCACTGTTTACAGTAAAAATAAAGCACAGGTTTTACAGATAGATCTGAAGAATTCATCTGCATGCAGTCAGTAATTTTAATACAAACTACTCTGTGAGTCTTTGCCGACACAGAAGGACGTCTCAGTTTATCGCAGCAGATGCCTGACTACGGCACAGAGGCGGGAAAAACACGTACAAATATAGTAATGTAGCAAGCATTACTAAAAGAATCTGATAACAGCATGCAACTATGTGCTGAGACACTGGAAAAATCTAGTACTCATTGACACAACATGGGAAGCACAAAGAAACAAGACTGAAAATTAGAGACTCAGATTAGGGGTTGGCAGCTGCTGAGGTTTGGTGTGACTCACCTGTTTCAGGGTGCGTTTTGTGGTGATCTTTAGGAGTCAGCACGCCTTGCTCCTCTCCCTGCTCCTCCTTTAAAGTTCTCTGGGGAGCTGTGGGAGCTCAGCCCTGCATCACACCTCACACTGCAGCGCTTCGTAAGGATGCATGTTTGGAGAGAGAGTGCAGATTGCTTACACGAACCACCCAAAAAGGGATGAAAGAGGAGGAGGAGAAGAAGAAAGAAACACATCAGGTCCTGGTTCATCCATCTCTGTCACCTTCAGAAGAGTCCCTCCTCCTCTTGTTAGTGGATTCTGGATGATGCCATGTGAAAATTTTTAGCTCATAACCTCATATAAACTTTGACCGTGGCTCTACTGGAGTGCTCCAGACGAATCATCGGGGTGGAAAATAAGGAGTTAACAGTGGCAAAAAAAAGTGAGGAGCACTGCCTTATTGAGGCAAAAGTATGACCACTGGACTTTGTTTACAGAAGTCAGAATGTCTGTAAAGGAGGACGGAGTGCAGACACACAGAGACGGATACAAACAAGCGTCTGGGAGAAAACAGCTTAAAAAATATGCTCAACTTCAGCTGTGACTCTGTTAAGTGTTTGAAAAGTTTTAGAGCCTAAGATATGGTGCCATTAAATCACAAAGCACACAAAGTGCTCCATCCAGTGGTGAGCATGCATAACTGCTTCAAAATGTCCTCGAAGTGAGAAAGCACCAACATGAGGTGGCTCAGGCCTTATTTCCCCAGCAGAGATTTTTCAAGCTGCAGGAAAAGCTGGGTATTGCTAAAGTTATACAAACTGATTCAAAGTTTTCAAATCTTATAATCAGTGGATCTTGAATCAGAAATGAAAATTAGTTCCAACTCTATTCTATCTAAAGAGCTTGGAAAGAAAAGCGTCTGGACTTCTTTGAGTTGCTTGAAGACGTTTCACCTCTCATCCGAGAAGCTTCTTCAGTTCTAAGGGTCAAATGGTGGAGAGTCCCAGATTTAAACCCAGTGGGACTTTCCCAACCAAAGAAGGACAAAGGACCCACTGATGATCCTCTACCTAATCACATGAGCCATGAGCCATGAGCCAAGGAGGTACTGGTCCGTGTGTGTGGGCTTCCGGTAAACTGAGGTTGAAGTTTACCGTTTACCATTTGTCTTCTCCTTCTCCAGCTCCTTGGAAGACAGGACCAACTTCACACCCGATCAGATTTGCACACTGTTACCCTCTGCCTCACCACTACATATTTCAAATACAACAAGGGTTTCTACAGACAAAAACATGGCTGTCACCTATTGTAGCCAACCTTTACATGGAGGAAGTGGAAAGAAAGGCTCTTGGCTCTTTTCAAAGGGAGAGTACCCAGCCACTGGTACAGATATGTAGACGACACCTGGGTCAAAATCAAGACACAAGAAGTGGAATCCTTCACTGCGCACATTAACGCTGTGGATAAAACATCAAGTTCACCAGGGAAGACACAAAGGACAACTGTTTGCCTTTCCTGGACTGCGCTGTGCACATTGAAGAGAACGGCAAACTCAACATCGAAGTTTACCGGAAGCCCACACACACGGACCAGTACCTCCTCTTTGACTCCCATCACCCTCTGGAACACAAACTTGGAGTAATTAGGACCCTACACCACCGGGCAGAACATGTTCCCTCTAAGCCTGAAGGAAAAAAGAAGGAACACACACATGTAAAGGAAGCACTCAAAACGTGCGGCTATCCTAAATGGGCGTTCTTAAAGTCAGCAAAGAGGCACAGAAAAGAAGACCAGACACCAGCGAGGGAGGATAAGAAAGACAGACGCAACAACATTGTCATCCCCTATGTAGCCGGTGTATCAGAGAAACTCAGGAGAGTTTTCTCCAAGCATGACATCCCAGTGTATTTCAGACCCAGCAACACGCTCAGACAGAAACTGGTTCACCCAAAAGACAAAACCCAACACAAACAACAATGTGTATCTTCATGCACGAAATGCCCAGACCTCTACATCGGAGAGACCAAACAGCCACTTCACAAGCGATGGCACAACACAGAAGAGCCACCTCCACAGGACAAGACTCAGCAGTCCATCTGCATCTTAAGGACTAAAGGTCACTCTTTCGAGGATGCCAATGTTCACATTTTGGACAGAGAGGACAGATGGTTTGAAAGAGGAGTGAAAGAAGCCATTCTATGTCCACTGTGAGCGACCATCTTTGAACAGAGGCGGTGGTTTACGACACCAACTCTCTGCCATCTATAATCCAGTTTTGAGATCCCTTCCCAGACGCCTTAACGCCCACTCACATCCTGGGCCATCTGACCTCAGGAAATCACATGATAGGGTGGGGCCAGGTTTCACAATGAGCTCACCCGAAACCCTGGCTGATTGTGACCCACACCCGCTTTCACACCTTGGCTCATGTGATTAGGTAGAGGATCATCAGGGGGTCCTTTGTCCCTCTTTGGGGGGAAACTCCCACTGAGGTTTAAATCTGGGACTCTCCACCATTTGACCTTAGAACTGAAGAAGCTTCTCGGATGAGAGGTGAAACGTCTTCAAGCAACTTCAAAGAAGTCCAGACGCTTTTCTTTGCAAGCTCCTTAGACTACGATGACCTGGATGACTGAAAGCCTTCACAGACTCTATTTTATCTGTTACTCATTTCCCAATCAGTGAACTGCACATATGTGAAAGTTTCTGAGGACCTTAATGATACTCACCCCCCACTTTGTTAGGTGCATCTCTTTAGCTGCTTATCAATGCAAATATCTAATCAGCCAATCACGTGATAGCAGTCCAGTGTCTTTAGACATGATGAAGACGACCTGCTGAAGTTCAAACCGAGCTTCAGAATCAGGAAGAAGGACGATAAAAGTTGATATAAGAACATTGTTGGTGGCAGACAGACTAGTCTGAGTATTTCAGAAACTGCTGATCTGCTGGGATTTTCCCATAAATCCATCTCTAGGGTTTACAGAGAACAGTCCAAAAAAAGTAGAAAATATTCAGCGAGTGGCTGTTCTTGGGCAAAAATGCCTTGTGGGTGCCAGAGGAGGAGGGGGAATGGGCAGACTGTTTGAGCTGATAAGAAGGCAACTGTAACAAAAATAACCACTTGTTACAGCCAAGGTATGCAGCAAGGCACCTGTGACTACACATGACATATCAGATCTTTTATCAGATGGGCTACAACAGCAGAAGACCAAACAGGCTGCTACTACTGTGAGCTAAGAACAGGATACTGATGCCACGGCCTCGTCAAACATGGACAACAGCAAATATGGAAAGCGTTGTCTGGTCTGATGAGTCGTGGTTTTGTGTAAACAACATGAAAGCATAGATCTATCCTGACTTGTTTTAATGGTTCAGGCTGCTGCTGCTACTGGTATAACGTTGTGGTGGACATTTTCTTGGCACATTTTGAGCCACTTCGCACCAACAACACAGCCTACCTGTGTATGGCTGATCACGGCCATCCCCTCATTCACATCATGGATGTTTAGATGACAAACCTGCAGTAACTCTGTTGACTGTCATATCGATAGGAACTAAAATCTCAGAGGAATGTTTACAGCACCTTGTTGAATCTATATCATGAAGAATTAATGCAGTTCTGAAAGGAAAAGGGAGTCTAACACAGTACTAGCAAGGTGTGGCTAATAAAGTATCCAATAAATGTATTTACAATAGTTAAAAATGCTAATGTCTTCTAAGATGTGTGTTAAGAATTCAGTTTAAACTCAGTTACCCAACCTAAGCATATAATTACATCAATTACAAAGGATGTGGTTGGTCTCTCTAACCCCAAAACAGGAAGGTGGTGTTGAATTCATTTCAGATATGAATGCAGTTTCAAGAACAAGGCAATTCAGAAATGAGGTGTTTGGTTTTGTTATTTTATTATACCAGTCCATTTTTTCTTTTCATACATTTGCAGGTCACGTGTACATGGATGAGCCGTATCTTTGCCCGTAAACAAGAAAAACACCTACAGCATTCATCAAAACTGCATTCTCATCTACAGTATGTCCAAATAAGGCATGAGGCAGACATTTCATTCCTGAACCAGTATAGTTTCAACCAGTCATATGACTATAAAATACATAATAAAATAAAATAACTATTTACATCCAACTAACTTTGCAAACAATCAAACACAGTATGCACACAGGAACTGTAGGCTTTTTCTTTTTTAAGCGGCGTCTTCGTACCGTGTCAATGCAACAATTGCATTGTTTTTTTATCTTCTCCAGACTCATAATCTTCTCAAACATGACAAGAACAAGTAGCCAAACCTGCCAAACAGAGCTGAGACTGTGAAATTAGATCATAAACCTGCAAACCAACTACAGCTTACCGATTATTAAATTGTCAAAATGTATATATGAACTATTTTATCTGTGATCGATCTCCCTCGCTGTGGTTTCTTTATGACTATTGAAAAGCTGCTTGATCTCAGTCCTATGAACGCAAGGGGGCATAAGTCCTGTTTAAGAGTTGAGGTATTCAGTACAGTAGCCTAAAACCAGTGAAATGATCTGTTGAACATCACTTTTAAATGTGAGTGGTGTTA
Organism: Haplochromis burtoni; assembly: GCF_018398535.1. Classification (NCBI taxonomy): domain Eukaryota; kingdom Metazoa; phylum Chordata; class Actinopteri; order Cichliformes; family Cichlidae; genus Haplochromis; species Haplochromis burtoni. Next base: position 322,011 of record NW_024582543.1, read on the forward strand.
TTAAGAAATATAAAACCAGTAAAACCATACACACTGCAAAAGAAATTAAATGCAACCATTTTCAACTAATCATGGAATTATAAAAGCATCTTACACGTTTTGAGTAATTTTCATGAATGACATCCTTGAAATGTTATTCAGCTGAATCAACATGCGGCGTTGTTTGCTGTTATTCTTACGGTGAAACATGCTGAAAAAACTGGTGTGTCATACTGAGCCTTTTTCCACGCAGAGCTTTGTTGTTTTCATCTTTTGAGAGCTCACACTGTACGTGAGCATTGGTCGTATCTGGTCACTGACAGAACAGGTTTCACAAGACCAAAAAAAAAAAAAGCTTTAAAGTAAACATTTGGCATACCGTGCATGTAGGAAGGTGTGCAACAAGCATCCGAGGACATTTTGGATGCTTTCTGGAGCAAAAGCATGCAAGCATCTGCTTTAACACACTCAGACTTTACATGTACACAGCTGCAAGACACTTGAGGACCAAATTCCACAGCATTAAACCCCCTCTGATTATTGCTAAGGCCCTAAAAAATAAATATTTTCTTTCATATAAATATCAGAGGGGGGCTAAAATATGTCATAATAAGATGCTTTTTAAATACTGAGAGTGAAAACGGAACACTTTTTAAAATAAGTCAGTTTCTCTAAGACGTGCTGGCTTAACAAAGGTTAGGATTTAAGAAGCGACCTTAAAGTACATCTAAAGTCTTTTTTTTTTCCCCTCCTCAGGTCTTCCAGAGGGAAAAGCCAGCTAAGGTTGAGTGACACTCCTTAGAGACCTTGTGAACCTAATTATCAGTGCGCCGTTGTAAAAGTTGGAAATAATTGGACTAGCTCTACAGAGACCGTCTTTCCAGGTTGGAGCGAGAACAAAATTTAGGCCTGAAGTGGAAAGCCACACTGACATTCCTATAGTAGGACGAAACACAGCCTCTTATTAAAAATGTGCTTCAGGAGAGGAAATGTTATGTGGCATTGCACAGAAGTGTCAGCTCTATCCATACTCGTAACTTACCAACACTCACAACAGCAGTGCCTTTGCCTTTATTTAACAAGCTACCCACATTACATGTCTACATAAAAAAGCTGCCAAAAACACCCAGTCCCTTACCACAATAGGGCCGGGAGAGTGTCAGGTAACAGTACCATAAATATAGCTTTTTATTACAAATTGTGCCCGCTCAGATCTGAGGCCCCCCCCCCAATCTATGAGGCTTTACTGTAGCGGATAATATCCACAACAGACACCCAAAACGTTGATTAAAGCCCTCTGGATACGAGAACATTTTCACAGTGGAGTAGTAAGAGTGACAGTGTGAATACCTGATGAGGTATCAAAGAGTTCAGTGTGCTCATGCATGCATATACCGCTATAGGCTATATGTGACACAGATAAGGGCAAAAAAAAGTTACCTTCATTGTAAACCAAAGAAATATAAATAAATAATAATAATAATAGTACTACTAATGCAAAAAGGCAACTTTTCCTCTCTGCAGACTCCAGTTCTGTGTGAATTGGAGATAAATAAAGTGGCACAGTGAGGAAGTCAAAAAAAATTTAAAAAACATCTGTCACTGTTGGCGACACTATAGCTGTATAAAGTCACACACTAGTGTACGACTCCTCTTTTCTTTTCAGTCCATTTTGTCTTCCTGTTTTCTGTCTGCGCCCTGATGATGGGGATGATATGTTTTATCAGACGCACTAGCTTTAACCGAGTCTTCTCCACGTGCACTGTGAAAATCCACTCGTACGGAGCCTTTTGCTTTGGCCCTGCGTGCATCCAGGTAGCTAACGATAAATTCTGAGTTCTGATAGATGAGCATGCCAGACAACGTGAGCACTGCGCCGGCACAGCTCAGGGCCGACAGTTCGCTGCCGAAGAGCAGTTGAGACAACAGCAGGTTTCCCACCACGCTAAGGTTGCCGAGGATGTGCAGAGTGACCGCCGAGGTGAGCGTGATGACGCAGCAGCTGGCCAAGTTGTACATGACCGAGCCCAGGCAGCTGAGCAAGATGAAGACCCACAGGTGGCGGTCGTAATGAAGCGGCGACTCAAGCATGGCCCAGTTTTCCAAGGCGAGAGCAGCTATGGCCAAGATGCAGAAACTGGGAATGGACATCAGGTACAGCAGGAACACGGAGTTGATCTTTTCTTCCTGAAGTAAAATACCTATAAAAACAGACAAATGTACACAGCAGTTACAAACAGAACACACTACTTATTCCCATACAGAAAACAGAAAACTAAGCACTGCCCAGCTGTGTCAAAGTAAAGATACTGAGGCACAGCTACTGGTGTCACAAGCTAAAAAACATGACAGCAGTTCTTTCAATTTAATAGTCCCACACATGCTGTAAGTGCTGGAGATGCTGCACAATAACACCAACGTGGAGCTGCAGGTGCATCAACGGTCTGATGAGACTGGGGACGACAAACCCCCACCCCAGCACATAAAGAGTTTCGTATACAGAAAAGACATGTATACAAATGAAAGTACGCAGAGGCTTTGCAATAGAAAGAGGAAACACTTCAAGCTTATCTAGTCACATCAATGTCCTGATCTGTACTCATTTAGGGAGAATTAGTTTATCTGGTTTACTTTATATTTACATCTGTAATCTCTCTGTGACAGCTGCATCTGTTGTAACAGCAATCACACACACACACACACACACACACACACACACACACACACACACACCAAATGGCTATTACCCTTCAGTCTGTCAAAATGTAATAATGTGTGTTTTAGGCAAGCTGGAAAAGGAAGTCAACACTGAAGTGAAGTTCCTTTAACGACCACTTAAAGCAGTACATTCTCTCATGCCAAAAGTTGCTGAAAATTACAACACTAAACCACATGTTTACAGCCTGATATAACCAGATACATTGCATAGTTTTTATTTTCATAACATTGCAGACAGGTGATGATTATCTGCTGTGCCTCACTGAGCCGGAGGTTTTACACCATGCTTGTGCTGTTCCTACTTTTTGGAACATGTTTAAAAGTCTACTAATGTTTTGGTTTGCTATGAGGTGCAGAGCATCCCAGAAGCTTGTGCATCAGCTGTGGTAATTAATTAGTGCTTTATTAGTCTAATTAGCAAATATCTCTATCAGTGTGTTGCAGCAGAATGCTGTATGGACATAGCATGCTAACAGAGCCTGCTAGCACTAACTGACAGGTTAATGCTCCCCTCTCTCGTCCATATTTGGTCAGGTCTGGCTCACGTGACAGGGGCCAAATGCTAACCTAGAGCCTTTAAAATGAGTCCAGTGTGGTAGTTATGTCCAGCCTTTATATACAGTCTATGCAATTACCATGATGTGTGAGAGCAGCTGCAACAGGCAACAAACAAAAAAAAAAAAAAAAAAAAAAAAAAAAAAAAAAATCTGTATTACTGTAACATTCCCCATTACAAAAGATACTTTTGCTACGATTGAGACATATTTCCTAGCAAAAACACAGGGAGTACTTTCATAACAGCAGGTCCGTGTGATTTTATGTGCGTGTGTGTCCATCAAAAGGAGAGCGAAAAGCACGTCAGAAGCTCATTATGCAAATCTCCTTTTTGGGAAATTTGTGTAATACGCCATGATGTCATGGAAAATCAAACACATTACTGTTAAACAACAAAACAAAACTCTAAATGCTGAATGTTTTTTAAAAAAAAAATGCCCTAACAAAGTGTGTCAGAGTACAAAAATAAACTGCTGCAACAACATGCGTAAGAGGCTTAAAATAGCTTCTTGAAACATGAGACAACATCTGAGGGCATAAAATTTTAGCCATGATTAAAAATAAAATGTTCAGGACATCGTTTACATATTACATCCCAAAAGCAAAAGCAGGACCTACATTTTCCTTCCAACATTTAAACAAAGCAACAAGCAAAAAACATCTGCAATTTGTTAAGAAGGGATTTAAAGTGATGACCCCTGAGGTTATGAGCGTGCCTGTACCTCTGCTCCACCAGGAACAATGTGCAGCATTACATTCCTCTGAGCAACCTGCATGTCTGCTTCTGCAACAGACTAAAGACAGGGCCTCTCTTTATACGTGTGTTTAGAGACTCTTTTTGTCCCTCTCTGACAACCACATTCTTATGAAGACTGATGACGTTGCAGAAGCTAAGCTACTGATCTGTGGCGCAATCGGTTTGCAGCTTTAAAGCAATTTATGTAATGAAAGCTCCAGTGAGAGCTCAGAACATTAGGTGAATGAGTACACCGGACAAATGCAGCGAGGGCAAAAGTTAGTCCACATGACATCAATCTAAGAAAGGAATCTCTCGCATGTTTTTTTCAACTGAAAGCCATTCATTTTTACCTCATTTAGATAATCCAATCACGAACTTTAAAGGTCTCTTAAGAATCATTTAAGATTTAACAAAGTCAAGCAACAATCTGGTCTTTATTATTATTTTGGGGGCATTTTAGGTCTTTATAGCTAGATAGGAAAGTTAGAGAGTGAGGGACACACAGGACTGCAGAGAAGAACCTGACTGATTTGCAATTCAAAAACTTCTCAGTTTGTGGTGGATTTTCTGAAATGTTGAGTGTACAAAAAGCTTATTCAGTAAATCGAAACCTGAGCAGCAAATGTAAAGAAGATAAAATCATCTTCATAATGAAATTAAAGTTTATATTAGAAACCAAAATAAACATACAACAGATCAGCCAGCCACTGGGGCATACCACAAAAACATATGTGTTTATTTATCACGTTCCCCTAGCAACTGAAAAACCAGCCAATGTGCCAATCCGCCTTAATGCTAGGGTGCGTTTATGAACGGAGAAGTGAATCACCAAATTTCTAAGAAGTTCCAGGACCGCAGACGGCTGCAGTGTCTAAAATGCTCCCTGATGTCAATTGGGTTATTGTTTTCTTTAGCAACGGAACAAAACAACATGTCAGCTTCCCAGCATGGCAAAGCGGGACAGTGATGCAGAGAAAGTGGTACTCACTCTGCTGAATGGACTTGACTCCTCTCAGCATGGTTGCTGCGAACACAAAGAAGCAGCCAGTCTGATCGAACTGGACCTCTCCCATAATGCTGAAAGAGGCTCCCAGGCAGATGGGCATCATGGCTGTGTATTTGATGATGTGATGCTGCTTGCCTAGGATCAGTGTGGAGATGGCCAGGGTAAAAAGCGGGGTGGTAGTGTATATCATTTGTGCAAATGACAGCTGGACATAGTTCAGACCCATGTTTCCAAAGGCGATGCTGGCACAAAACGTCAGGCTCAACAGGAACACCTTACATTTTGCACTGGGGGTCAGGTCCTGCTCTTCGACCCCTCTGTGGCGGATCACCTGCAGCTTGATCAGGCCGTAATCCACCACTATGGCTGTCAGCATGTGCAGAGCTGACAGCAGCAGAGGGTACCTGAAGTTGTAAACGGCAAATATCCATTTGTTGAGACTGGAGATGGTGGTGCCGGTCACCAGCCAAACAATGACAGCTGACAGCAGATGGAGCATCTCTGCGGGTGGCCGCCTCCTCCTCCTCCCTGTCTCTTGCAGGGTCGCCTCGCATTTTGAGAAGCCATCGGCGCTGATCATGTTCTTATCATTGTCCTCTCTGCAAGGAAAACACATGTTCAGCTCGCACCTCTCATCTCAATCACAAATGGATGATAAAACCGGCTGAAAGCTGCGAAAATAACCGAGAGGCAGCTCTTTTTACCCACTCTGCGGTGTCAATGTTGCCCAGTAAAAAACAGAAGTGCGTTTTTCAGCACCGCCTATAGACACGTGTTTCTGTTTTACATGACGGGCTGATTGTGTAACACACCCCTGCGTTGGCAATATGACATTATCCAACAGTAAGACAGCCGGAGGAGAGGAGCTCGGGGCGGGCTGGAAAACCGTCCGCGCCTTCCAACACACGACGGGGAATGACTGGATTGGTTATTATTATCCCGACGTGTAGCAAAAGGACCGCAAGTGACGAGCCAGTGAGCTGTAAACACGATGAGGCATGCCGTGTGCCTGTCATTTAAAGCCAATAAGTATTAATCTACACATGAAATCAGGGGAAATATGTTTTTCCCGTTTATGCAGGCTACAAATAGCATCTTTTTCCCAGCTCTGGAGAAGCAGAGCGAGAACCTGACATCAGAAGCGACATATAACGCTAAGTGCAGCGCACTCTGACAACATTTCATTCATGGCCCTGAGCGCTTTAAATTTAACAGTTTTAGCCAAAACAGAGGGGTCGACAGCCTCACACAGTTTAACAGTAATGTGTCTGAAGTTATCTGACCTCTACTGTGGACTGGCACTTGACACCAGACGGCTAAATGCCATTATGCTCATGCTAACGCTAGCTAGTGACTCTAAACCGCAGTGTTAGCTAACAGCAGGTTGTTAGCTACAAGAATATTAAGGAAAAAAGGAAACACCCGTTTATCCTACAGGCTTTGCGACGAGTTAGAAACCAATTAGATACACCTCAGAGATACTTGATTAGAATAGGAGCTTCGCCGCTTTTACCTTGTTCTGACAGCATCCCCAAATCTCCGTCACTCGGTCACCAAACTGTCAGCCGAGCCGGGCGGGTGGTGTCATTGGACGGTTCACTTAAAGGGCAATGCTACTGTTTTTAACTGTGTTTGTGTAGTATGTCATAGACCGGGAGTGTCACGCTCATTTTTAGTTCATGAGCTCCGTCTAGCCCAGCCAGCTTAATCCTAAGTGGGTCAGATTGGTTAAGAACTGAGTAATTGAATAAAAATAGTACAGCCTAGGATTAAAAAAAAAACCTGTGCACGACAGTAGTGCAATAATAAGTAATATGTACTTTAACTAAACCAATCTTAAAAACCGGCTGAAGGTGTATAACAAAAATAATTGTGTAATCTTATGCCTGACAGGAGTGCTCACCAGTCACAGAAAGAAGAGTTGTTGTACAGTTTTATAGAGAACAGTAGGAATGATTCTCACACCTCTCTCACTCTCTGATACCTTGATAGATGGGTATCAGTTCTTTTTGAGTTATTACTCTCGCTATATATGCATATATATAAAGTACAAAGGATAAAATTGAATAGAGTTCCTGTTTGAAAAGCAAATGTGTTTGGCACAGCAGTGCATTCAGACCATGATTGTGCTTGCTGAAGGTGCCGGACAGGATAAGTTAATTAATAAATAACTACAAATTCTGACCTTACGCCTCAAAAATCTGATGCCACCATCTCAATGTTGCAGCAGAAATCAATACCTAACGAAATTTTTTCAGAGCTCTACTGTAAAGTTTGGTGATCCTGTATAAACTGTAGCTTTATTTTCCTGGCAAACAGGAGTGCCACCTTGTGTGCTCTTTTGCTTCTGTAGCCCATCTGCTCTAACATGTTGTACATTTAGAAATGCCCTTGGGTGCAGCAAGTGGTCATTTGACTTACTGCAGCCTTCCTTTCCCTTTGAAACAGCCTAGCCATTCCCCTCTGACCTCTGGAATTTAAAAGGCATTTTCACCCAGAGAACTGCTGCTCACTTTATATTTATCAGACCATTTTCTGTAAACCCCAGAGATGGCTGTGTGGGAAAGTCCCAGTAGATCAGCAGTTTCTCAAACACTCAGATCAGCTCAGACCAACAACCAGCCACATTCAGAGTCACTTAAAATGTCTTTCTTCCCCATTCTGATTCTTCACCGTGTCATCTTGACCATACATGCATTGAACTGCTGCCAGGGGCTTTAAACTTTAATGCACATGCAATTGCATGATAGTAGATACAGTGAGCATGGAAAAATGTTGAACACTGTTGCATCTGTCAATCACAGGCTGCCCATCATCTGGTTTGTAAAGGATTGCTGATGAAATGAGAAAAATAACTGAAATCAAAATACAAATTTATGTTATCTGCCAAATTTGTAAGAGAGCATCTTTCACTGGGGCTTATGGGTTCAGTTTTATTCTAAAAATCTTGGATCTTGGGTAAGTCTTCAGGATGTACTTGGAAGCATGTTTTTACACCTGTGCATTACTTCAGGTGCTGCTGAATGAGTTAAGGGTTAGTTTGCATGTGCACTTGTAAAATATGCAAATGTCTTTTCCATGACTCATCGTCACCATAGCATTGGTACAACAAAACAATCACACTTGCATGTTTAATATTTTTTTTCTAAAGAAGGTGGAGTTTAGAAATAATGCTTTCAGTTTGTAGGGTAAACCTCGTAAATCCATGTAGTTCATGTACGAGTGACGGCTGAGCACATGAGGAAATTCAGTTATTTACTTTTTATTTATTCTTTTTGAGTAAACAACATTAGTTAAACAACTAATACATTTTTTACATGTTTTTGTAGATCAGGACAGTTGCTTTGGACTCAAGAAAAGCTCCAGACAGAAATACCCACTTTAAAGCATTGTGACAAACTCTGTTTTCTTCTTTATTACCTGTGCTTTGTTTGACAGAAGATTATAAAAACCACTGGTGTGACAGTAAACGGTTGCACACTGGCAGCTTTAAGTCTTTATTTGAGCTCAAAAATGTAACATTTCTGAGGCAGTCGGGCACAAAAGGTGTTTCAGTAACAATCCACAAACAGCTAGCTAGGTGAAGAGGCCTAGTGCACAAGCAGTCTAAAACCATGCATAGCTATACTTTGCTGTGGACTTTAAATTATAGAGCATGTCCTGTCAGGTAAACATGACATTGTGCTTTATTTGATCAACATTTCATTGCATCATTTATGTACGCTTATAAACATAAGATTCATTATTTAATTTACCCAACATCTCCTTAGCTGGTATACAATCATGACTTGTTATGTATACATAACAGAGATTAATATATGACAACATGGATGTTAAAGCACTGTATATCTTCTTCAAATGATACTACGATTTTATTTCTAGTATATTCTAGCTATTTACAGGCCAAAACCAAACAGGCAGCCATATTTGTGCATCATGCCCCGCTGTAATACACAGTAAACTATAAATAAACAGGTTATAGAGTGTATTTACTACCAATTTACACAAGTGCTTGCCTCCGCACAAAAACGTGAGCAAGTGTAATGTTTTTGAGTGATATGATGAAATAATGTTAATACAACTTAATATTTGGGCTGAATAAAACAATTCCCTGATTGGGGAGTGTTTTGTTTTTTTTAAATCACAAGTGACTGTGCAGGATTTCTTATTGCTAACATAATGCAAATGAACAATTTTTAACATACAAATAACTAATAGAGTCATTTGCAACCATTTTAAGCAAGGGAACAGGTTCATTGGTACTTGCCACAATGGTAAACCCTGATAATGGGTAAATTTAATTTTAAAAACAATTACTCAGTTGAATTTACCTGGAGGTATACCTGCAGAACCGTTTTAATCTGTACAAAATCTTTTTTGTTTCAATGAGGGGGTTACTGGGGAGTTGCTATTCTGTTACATAATTAAGGCTAAAATTGCCACCAGCAGCAATAATATCCCCTGCTGAGGAAAATCCCAAGATTAGCATATTTATACTTACGGTTTTGTTTAAAGATATTTGAAGGGGTACTCTAGGTGCCCTGGGCTGGTTGCCGGTCTGTTGCAGGGCTAACACATGGAAACAGATAACCAACACTCACATTCACCTGCAGCTATTTAACCTTTAATCATCATTTAAAAAGTTAAACTGATGCAGCAACATCCTAAATTTTAGTTCTTGGTAATGGCGGAGCTCCAAAAATCCTGGATCCTACACTGCAACTCGATTTTCCCCTACCTGGTAAACGTTTGCTGCTGGATCCAGACCTTAAAATCAGTCCATTGCAGTTGACTCATTAGGCATTTTGATGTGAAACAGCAGTTTCTCTGGAAGAAAAAGTTAAACCTGTCCAGATGACTGCTGTGGAAGAATGAGTGCGAGTGGGACTAACACTCCTTTCAAGCTGTTTACAAGTGTTAGCAATTGATGAGGGAAGCCCCTGGTGGCAATGAAAATAATATCATGCAATCTAATGAGCTGGCAGTTTTGTCTGATATGAGGCAAAAACCTTTCAGCATCTTCAGCTTAAGCAGACTTTTTTGAATATAGAGTTTTATATAGAGTCCAAGCTGAGATTACACAAATATGTTGTTTTAGTCATTTTCTCACACTCAGGCTCCTCCAGGGTCAGTGAAGACATTATTCAAGTGCTTTCAGTGGGTGTGTGCTGCTCTCTGCTACTGACTTAAATGTAACAGTGACGGAGGTGGACATACTGTAATTTCAAGATTATGGGAGACAAAGCAATTATCTGTAAAAAGATTTGGTGGAGTGACTGTTCTTTAGAGGCCAGTCAGACAATAACTTTTAATCCTTTCAAACTGCAGTTTGTGCAGTTTTGAGAAACAGATTAATAAAGAACACCAAGAAATCATAGGGATTGGTCTTGAAGTCTTCTAGCACAGAAGAAGGCTTTGTCCTGCTAAATTTCTTTTGAAACCCAGCATCACTGGGAGATCTCAGCAAGTTGTGCCAGTTTTGAAGAAAATAAGACATCGGTCTTCAGCCTAGAATTATCCCCACACACCTGATCACGTGTACACTAAACTCCCTTTAGTGTACATATTATTCGCAGCTCTTAACTCTCTTATACTGAGGCCATGCATTTTTTTGAAATGCAGATATAACAGAGCAAGAGCAAGTAAATTAGGAACCAGATGTTTTTGTGCTTGAAAATCCCTGGAGAGATTAGCTGTCTCACTCACTCACACATGTACATCCAAACTCATACACACAACTCTCCATCCTTCAGAGTATCCTTAAACCACGAGGAAATGCTCAGCCTGGCTGATGCTGTGGAGCAAGAGGCATGTTGTCCTAAAAGATCTGAGGACACTGGCTCCAGTCTTGTCTTTCTTTGGCCTCCCAGTAGCCGCCTTTGTAGATAAAAATGTTATCGCCTGTCTCGTCTGTCCTCTTCTCAAACCACAGTGGCTGGTAACCCTCAATATCTTGCCCTAAAGACAGAACATATGTGCTCATTTTCAGGATATTGCAAAGTTCTTTCTTCATAGACTCTAAATATTGTAAAATTTGCCAATTACTGCAAGTTTTTGTCAGGTTTTGTCAGCTGTTGACCAAAGCTAAAGATCAATAGTCACTCATTTTATAACAACAGAGCTTTCACCTGTGCTCTTTGTTTCTAAATAAGGAAAAATCTGTTATTGCTATGAGCTCACTGCAAAATAAAGCTCTGAACAGCTGCTCGATATGTGCTGAAGGTTGGCACAAATGATGCAAAAGCCAGAAAAGTCTTTGTCATCACTGTTCTTGTTCATTTCCTTGCACTCACCCTCCTCCAGGGCCTGGTTAGCTTGCGCCCTTCTTTTCCTCTCCAGTCTCTGTCGTTCCTCTAGACGTTGCTTCTGACTGTTGGCTTCATCCCACAGACCAGCCTCCATCAGCCGCTGGTCTGGCCGCAAGCGACTGTCAGTGGGTGCGACGCCCTCTTCTGGCTCATTTAAGGTCAGTGCCAGAGAGGAGAAAAAGTGCATGTTCTCTGCATTTTCTCTGGAGGACGGATTAGAGAACTCAGTGTGACAAAAGATGCAGACCGAGAAGGAGAAATAGCACACCGACACACTCAATCATTAAGATAGAGCACAAAATGTATTACATACGGAAGGGGATATTTCTTCCACAGCAGTTTGGGCGGAAGAGTCTGATAAACCGTCTTTTGTTTCCCTTCGGAGCCTCCGCATCCTTGGCTGCTATCCACTATCTTGGCACTTTCGATTTTGTCATCCCAGGTTCCGGACAGGATGTAATGAGCTGTGCCCTCTCGGTCCTCTACCACTCCTGTCACCTAAAAATAACAAAGAACATAGCACACAAGAAGAGATCAGCCCTCATCAGGGTCTTTAGGTTTTTTATTTACTTTCTTTTTTTAAAATCCATTTTAGTTTCAGTTTTTGCTGTTTGAAAATGTCCGACTATGAAACTGCATGTGCACTAGCTAATGACATGCGACTGGGAAGCCATATGAGAATGAGAGCGTGGTTGCATACCACAGAAACAGCATTATTTATAAAATATACCTAATTAATATCATTGCCTGTGATAAGAATTTATTTTACCCATGCCCTTACATCCTGCCAGTACCTTAGATGACCTCTGAAATCATGTGAAAAACAGGTGGACAGCCAGCTTTTCAGATGGGGTCTGCCCGAGTCTGACCCAGCTGATCCTCTTTTATTTCTTCTTCTTTTAATGATCCTGTTTTCCTATTCGTGTTAGTTACTTGTTCTATGTTCTATTATGCAGTGTGAGAGAATACTGATAAGCAGGTTATATAACCTTATTCACTTAAGTGTTTTAATTAAATATGTTTAATCATCTGTTTTGTGTATGACTGTGTTTTTCATATTTGTGATGATTCGGGGTGTCTGGGGATATCAACGCCCTACCAAAAGGTAGACAGCCTAGAGTGACAGTTGAAGATATTTTCTTTCGGGAGTGATTCAGGAATTTTTTTAGGAATAGAAAGAAGTTGTCATAACAAGGATGAAGCTGGTTTCTCTCTTTGTGCAAGCAGTCGTTTCCCTCTGATGCATCAGCTCTGGTTAAACCTGACAGCTCAGTCTACTGAGATGTAATTTCCACAACATAAAGTGAAGACACAAATCAGCACTGGAAATTAGTAGAGCTGTTGCTGCTGAACACTGCTGCTTTTCTCCATTAAGGGGGATTTTCGCTGCGTGTTACTGGTTTTAAGGCTGGCAGAAATAGAAAAATAACTCATGGAAAAAGAACCGTGAAAGGCAATTTGGCGTTCCAAAGGGAGATATGCTGCTAGATGGAGTTTTCAGCCATGTGTTTTGTCTCTATGTAACCTCTTGGGTTAGAAGAAAAGGCCTACAGACCGACTGTAAGACTATATTTTACTTTAATCTCTTCCCAGCTCTCTGGCTGTTGGCTCTTGCTGAGAATATTAATAGAAATATTGCAATCTTTTACTTTTGATATTTCTTTCATCTTTTTTTTAGCTGTTGTTTGGTTCAACGTACTTAAAATGTGCTTTAAATGTATTTAATTTATCACACATTTTTTGCCACCCCTCCTGAATTTTGCTGCCTTTATGATCTTTAGTGCTTCAACACATCATAGCCCTCAAAGAGAGGTTCTTGTTCTGTTAGTTTGACACTTTGTGCCCTCCTTTTTCTTATTTCTCCAGCTGTAAGGTTGGTAATCCTTGTTTTAAGTAGGTTATCCATTTTTTTCAATATTCAATATTAGTCAATATTAGGAGAAAGTTGTATCTGTTAAAACAGCATTACAGATTCTCTCTAAAGGGCTTGTGTAGCAGTAGACATTCGGCAAATGTAAGACTGAGTTAATGTTGTAGTTGTCTATTAGTTCATCAGAGACTTACTTTGCGTGGGACTTCCCTGGAAAAGTAGCTGTAGGGGGAGAATTTAAGACGACAGGTGTCCTTGGTTGTGGTGTTTACAATGTCAATGTCCCCAGACTGCCAACAAGAAAAAAAACAGATGTGACTTAAAAGTGTACAGTGACTAAAATTACTTTCCTTTATGCATGGAAAAAAAAGAAAGAAGAAATTTTGCTTTTGTTTGCTGGATGCTTTCCTTATTTCTTAAGGAAATTACTTTCAAATCAGTTGCTGTGGATCCTGTTTAGGCTTACCACTTGTTCAGTTTCCCCAGATTTTTTTAAGGATATGCCAAGTTTCAGCTAATATTGTCACTGTTGGTCCAAAATTATTATTTTCTGCCTGTCGAACTGTGTTATCTATATTTTTTTTAATATATTTGACTAAAGAGATTTAGCAAAAAGAAATGGAGTACATAGAGATGCAATTTAAATCCCTTCATTCAGGTTGTTTTTTTATCCTGGAGTAAATCATAGGTCCATTTTAACGGAATAAACAAACAAGCATAAAAAATATTCCTCTGAACATGATAAGCTACAAAGACTACAAATGAATGACAAAGAATCTAATACATAAAGAAAAAATGTAAAAGACCTTCAGAAAGCTTTGCGAACTGCTGTCCAAGAGGAACACACCTGATCAATCCAGAGCTTCCCTACAATAATATTGTGCACTGTGGAAGTCACTTTGCTCCACACATAGTGGTTTCCACTCGAGTGGAACTGCAGGTGAATGTTTCCTATGGTAAAAAAAAATGCATACAAAACATCACACAGACATTTCAGTGTATTTATAAATCAGATCTCAGATGTAGTAGCATTTGTGCTCATATAAAGTGACTGTCATCGTGAACACTGACTGCTTCTTACCTAACGGCACCACTGAAATATATTTCCCACGAAATTTGCTGTCTATAGTGATATGCTGCCACAGGGTCCATCCTCGCTGTGATGTCACATGGTGGGCAGCAGCTGGTGGGTGATGACTAACCTGAAAGTGAATTGTATCAGCTGGTGTCAGTAGAGCCAATATAAGCACAATATGTTGGGTGTTTGCTCTCCTCTCCATTGTTTATAAAATGTGATCAAAGACGCATAAACGCAGTAATTAAGTGATTCCTTGCCTGCTCACAGATGGAGCGATAACCATACTCATCCAGCCGATCCAGCTCATAAGTCTCCCCCAGCAGAGGGTTGAAAGGCTTGGCTGTGCGATGGACTGTGGTGGAGTAGGAAGAGACAGAAAAGGCAGCCACCAGGCACATCTGCTCCAGGGACGAGTCGCAGCGAGCGGCCCGGTCCAGAAGCTCACTGTACTCCAGATCCTCAGTCAGACGCTGGAGCATCGACAGCGGCTCGTTGAAGTTTACCTGCAATTGCACATTTCATACACATCTAATTAAGTTCCCGCCACATTAAGCTTTGACTAGAGCTCATTAGTGGAGAATGCAGATTTGTCCACTATTTACAGGCATGGGTATCTTAGATAGATCTTTCCCAATGCAATTTTTCATGATGCTCCACAGGTTAAGGGAGTAATTTGGTTTGTCAGGAATACGGCTGCGCCTTGTTCTTCGTAGCTGCATGTGGTTTGCGCCTGAGGTGTCCTGTAGAGAAAAGGACAAGCTAAGATGAATAGGGCTACTCAGTAAAGGGTTTTTCATTAATATCCGTATTCTTGTGACGTACATTCTCATTGTGAGTCCAGTCATTGGGCACGCCTCCACTCATCATACTCTGATTACTTCCTGAGCGCCTAAGTGAAAAAAACAAATATTAAAAACATTCACAAAAATAGCTCAGCGGGTTAGACATACAGTAACTGTATAGAGATGATGCCTCTCACTTGTGCTCTATGTTACCAGTAGCAGTCACAGTTATGAACGCAGGTGAGTCCTCCATGGCATCGAAGAACTCTGCCTCGTCATTCTCGTCGCTCGCATCTCCCTCCTGGGATCGCTCCACGCCTACGGCAGCAAGCACAGGACAGGTCAGCTGAGAGTCCTGCACATCCTCTACATCCACACAGGAAGTAGCAAATAATGGAGACTAAAAAGACTTGTATGTTTGCTTCAGGTAATAAAACTTTCATTAATACTTGCCTCAAAGCGGTATGAAGAAGTTGTTTAACTATTAGTAGCTTCGTAATGTTTGCTTTGCAGGTTGCTTTTAATTGACATGAGGCATTTCACATAACTAACATATAAAGGTCTTATTTACCTTTATAAATGTTATTTACAGCAGTTAATGATTGTAGGTGTTCTGTGTTCACACTCTGTGCACTGCAAAAAGGCCTTCCATGCTCAGAGACACATACGCACAAGCCCAGGGACGATTAACAAACACTGAAGCTACACTTCAACATCAACATTGGCCGCTTTGTTACTTTTGTGCGCAAAGCTCAGGTTGTAACCATTATCCTGTTAGCATTAGTTATACCAAACAGAAAAAATGTGCTCCCAAAGACTAACATTGATCACAAAAACAGTAAAACATAACAAACTACATCAGAAAAAAACAAAAATCACTAAAATAATAGTTTATTTGTTTACTGTAGTTTCTTATGCAGATTGTAGATAAATATGCTTAAAAAAAGGTTAAAGTCTAACTCAAGTAACCTGTCTGTGCACCACCCGTTGAAGAGGCCCATTTGCTCTTCGGTGACACAGGATGTCTGGGAGACAGACAGAGTCTCACCTGTATATGAGGTGGGATTCTCCCTCCAGGCTCTTTCTAAGCTGTTATGCTGTTTGGCTAACTGTTCGATGGTCTCCTCCAGATGGTGACGCTGTTCTCTCTCATGCTGCAGGGCCTTTTGCCACCTCCGACTGTGAGATTCTGCCACGTCCACAAAGTCACGACAAGCCTGAGGTGTGAACACAAAACACATCAAAGAATGCGGGCGGCACCCTCAAGCTCTATTCCCCCTTTGTTAAAAAAAAAGCATTTCTGCTAGCCTCCCATTAGAGTGGCTACATACTGGGGGAGAACTGAATGGCTCACATTGATCATAGCATTGGAGGTGATGCGAAAGAGGGTGGCTCGCTCATTAACGGCTTTCACTTTGTCTGTGCTGTCAGTGGATCCACGCAGGTCCTCGAGTTCACTGAGGGAGCGCTGGAGGGCAGCACCATGCTTTCCTATCAGCTCATTACAGGTGCTCAGGTCATCTAGCTTGCTGGCCAGAGTCTTAAGCACCCCTTGGGTTAGAGTACGATCCTCCTGAGGTACTGGGACTTCATCCCCCGAGTCATCTTCAAACACACATGCACAAAAAAAAAAAAAAATAGAGCCAGGACAGAATTTTATTCATTTACTAAAATAGCATCATTAGAGGTTATTACATGTAAACAGAGTGGGCGTTTGTGATGGTGTAGTAAACAGCACACTGGGATGTAATGGCAGATTGAGAAATGCATTTAAAATTTAGATCGAGACAAGCTGAGAGAGCATTAATGGGGACTGGCTAGAAGAAGATATTAACACTTCACACCCTGATCCACCACAAATCTTCCTCTCTACAACACTGGAAAGCTGTGAATGAACACTGTTGCCCTGGAAACGTAGGTCTGTGCAATCAGGAGGCAAGGCTATTTTTAGAGGAAGAAGGAGAAAAAAAAAAAGATGACGCACTACCCTTTTCTCCTCTGTCTCCCCCTCACTATCTCTCTCTGTACCCGTTTGCTGGAGTGAGCCAAACCATCAGTCTGAAGCTTTAATGGAGGAGTGTAAAGAGACTGGGCTGATTACAAAGCATCATGGAGAGATTTATGACAATGCTTTTACCTGAAAGTATTTCATCTACAGTCCCATTTTCACTTATGGAAAGTTAGGCATAACAGTTTTTTGTACCTCACTTTGCTTATATATGTACACACACACACACACACACACACACACACACACACACACACATATATAATATATATATATATATATATATTTATATATATTCTATATATATATATATATATATCTATATATATATATATATATATATATATATATATATATACTATATAATCAGCTCACAGTCCAGGATGAGACAACGAACATCCAAGAATACATTGGGAAGATGGCCCCAACTGACCGAGTGCTCAGTGAATACCTCAGGCAGCAGAAACCCAAGAAAGAGGAGGGAGACGAGGAACCATCATGGAAGGACAGGCCCCTGCACGGTATGTACCACCGGCAGATAGAGGAGGTGGCTGATATCCAGAAATCCTACCAGTGGCTGGACAAAGCTGGACTGAAAGACAGCACAGAGGCACTAATCATGGCAGCACAAGAACAAGCTCTGAGCACAAGATCCATAGAGGCTGGGGTCTATCACACCAGGCAAGACCCCAGGTGCAGGCTGTGTAAAGATGCCCCAGAGACAATCCAGCACATAACAGCAGGGTGCAAGATGCTAGCAGGCAAGGCATACATGGAACGCCATAACCAAGTGGCCGGCATAGTGTACAGGAACATCTGTGCCGAGTATAACCTGGAAGTCCCGAGGTCAAAATGGGAGATGCCCCCAAGGGTGGTGGAGAATGACCGAGCTAAGATCCTGTGGGACTTCCAGATACAGACGGACAAAATGGTGGTGGCTAACCAACCGGACATAGTGGTGGTAGACAAACAGAAGAAGACGGCCGTAGTGATCGATGTAGCGGTTCCGAATGACAGCAATATCAGGAAGAAGGAACACGAGAAGCTGGAGAAATACCAAGGGCTCAGAGAAGAGCTCGAGAGGATGTGGAGGGTGAAGGTAACGGTGGTCCCCGTGGTAATCGGAGCACTAGGTGCGGTGACTCCCAAGCTAGGCGAGTGGCTCCAGCAGATCCCGGGAATAACATCGGAGATCTCTGTCCAGAAGAGCGCAGTCCTGGGAACAGCTAAGATACTGCGCAGGACCCTCAAGCTCCCAGGCCTCTGGTAGAGGACCCGAGCTTGAAGGATAAACCGCCCGCAGGGGCGTGCTGGGTGTTTTTTTTTATATATATATATATATATACACATATAGTAGATAGTATATACATTGGGTGAATGTATATATATATATAGTATAATTCAATTTTCTTTGCATAAGCACTTTGAAGATTGAATGATGCACCTGCTCACAATTCTGTGCTCTATTAAAACTTCTTATGCAGTATAAAAACAGACCCATATCTGTAGCAAGCAATAAATGCCAAAAAAAACAACCCAGCTTTAAGTTCATGTAACTGCTTCCATCCTATGCAATGAAACTTTTCTAGGTCCTGCTGTGCTTGAAAGAAAGCCTTGCCTATGTATGGGACATAAACTACTTCAATCTAAAGGGGCAAAGAAATGAAAACAATCAGGGCAAAGTGGATTAAGAACGTCTCTGGAGGAGAAGATTAAAAATGAGAGGGTGAAAAATCCTTCAGGCATCTGTAATGGTTTCATGACCCACATATATATAGAGAGAGAATAATCGCACTCTGCTGGTGGAGCTCAAGGTGTTAAGACGCTATGAATCTGCGATCTGAGGCCATCTGCCATCCGATGTTTTTATATGGAAGTGCTCGGACATAGAATAACAGTATACATGTAGGGCAGAGGGATACTGGTCTAGTCTATGCACTGACTGGTTATTTTCCACACAGGACTTTGGAGAGTTCAATTGGTGACTCATCGTTGAATCATTTAAAAAAAAAAAAGAAAACACCCACAGGTGATAGCGGGAGCATCAATATGGACACAGTGTGGGAGGAGAGAGTTAAAAATCAGGGGATGCACTGTAAGCTTCCTCAGCATGGAAAAACCATTTAAAGTCTGACTGTGTGTGCTGAAAGCCGGCTCCAGGACAGGCTGTTTGGATTCATCCTCACGCTTTCATCTTGTCTTCAACACCAGCGGGAAACATTATTTTTTCACAACACACCTATTTATACATATTTCAGAGGAGCCTAAAGATTTTAGTAATAGCTATTATAAGACAGACAGATGCTGTTCGAATCGACTTTTAGCCAATTAATTTGTCCCGCTAATGAGCCCAGATGAAAAAGCTCACTCGATGATAATCTATAATCACATCACACCAAAAAACACAAGGCACTGTCTCTTCTTACACATGCACACAAGCACATCAGCCACAGCTGTGTGAACGACACATAATATATGGAACATAAACCTATGATGAAAATAATTACCCAAAAACATGGAGCAGCAGCACTTTAAGACCATTTCTGGAAGTCTTAAAATGCATAAAACAGTGTAAATGGGCTAAGCTCTATATTTGAACCAGTATTTCATGTACATCTCACACATCAGTCCTTCCGAGTTCGAACATTTTACACAACATTTTTGGGTGTTGCAGACATCAAATCGAACTAGGCAACGTACACAGAGACGGTTGACGACGGCTCTGCTGTGCATGTGCAGTAAATTAAAGGGACTGCCCAACTTACTGAACTCCATAAACATAAAGCTATGATTACTAATGCATACATGGATGCAAAAAAAGCATGCAAGCAAATGCACGGCGACTGTCTCACTTCTAATCCTGCCACTGGTAATATAATGAGCAGGCTACTTACAAGGTGACACAGTCACTGAAAAAGGCTGCCCTCGTGTCTTCCTATTGTCCACAGAGTGTATAGTGGAAAAATATTTTCAATGAAAATGCTCACACCCTCCTGCTCTCTCTTTTTTTTTTCTCTTACCCCTCCTGCTTTCAGAAAGGGGAGGAGGAGTCTACAGGAAGGTCATTTCATTCAGCACTCACTGTCGTCATAGTGAAGGAGACGGGGAGGGAGAAAGGAGACAGCGTGGTGGGGAGGGTAGGTGGCGGTAGCTGCGTGTGTGATTCTGCATTTGTGTAAGACAGAAAGATGCTCTATTTGTCTGAAGGTAAAAAAAAGGGAGTATTAGAATGATCATAGCTGAAGGTGAGGTGTAATTTAATATGACAAGATTAAATACAGCTTCCTCTTTTTACCTTTAATCACACCCCTTGCCCCCAAAGGATTGTTCTCATAAGGACATACTGAATAACACTGCCACCTTGTGTCCTTCTGTTTACATAACTATAAAGTCAGCACAGAGAATGTGTAGAAATCTAATATGCATTTAGGAAAATGGGTCTTGGTTGTGTCAGCCTGCATTCAGGTTACAGCTAAAATTAGTTTGACTGCTTCAGAGCTTCTCGGCTGAACCATGCTGTTCCTTTAAAGTGCAAATTCTGGTGTGGGTGTTTTTGTTTAAATCTCCCCCAAAAAACCCAAACCCCAAAACAACAACAAAAAAAACCCATAAAATAAAGGTACCATGACAGAACAGTAACACTACACTAAAATTTACTGTCCAAAAACACGAATCACAAAGAGTATAAAATGCCTGTCTCACCTGAGTGATGCATGAGGAGAGTGGCGTTGGCTTTGGCCTGTTGCAGTGCTGACACCCATTTCTGGCACTCTCCCTCGGAGGTGGCCTTCAGGTGGTAACTCCGGCCTCCGCTGGTTAACACCAAGTGGCAGGTGTCGCCCACCTCGATGTGCGCCGTCGCCAGGGGAATTGTTCCCCGACAAGTGTGTGCCATCTCTGCCTGAGTCCTGAGGGGAATAACAGCAGCGTGTAACAGCAGAACAAAAAAAAAGCAAGAATACACCAGCCTCTCTGCTCAGCTCCATGCTGATGTGCCTCATTTACAAAATGGAGCAGCTCCATTTTTGACTTATTTCAGTTTTAAAAGAGTCGCAATAAGTGTCATACCAAACAAGTTTAAGTTTCCCTCAGGAGACAACTCTGGACAATATGTACTGTAGGTTAACAATAACAGCTTTGCCTTACATGACTTACAAGGCTAAATTTCTGTCCATCCGTCCGCCCGTCTATCTATCTATCTATCTATCTATCTATCTATCTATCTATCTATCTATCTATCTATCTATCTATCTATCTATCTATCTATCTATCTATCT